>NC_080162.1:99345221-99645221 GCF_950295315.1 Erinaceus europaeus | reverse complement strand
TACTATGTTTTCTTCAGATTGTATATTACATTTTGTTCCTCCCTCACACTCTTTTCTTTCTCCTCTACTAATCATCTATATTCTCTTCTCTTCCTTACTTAATCTTTTTTCTACATTCATTAAATGTTGATCTAATATTAATATTGAGTGATGTGGTTTTGAATATATTTGCCTTGTAATGGGTCAATGTCTTTTGAGTTTGACAACCAAAATAACTTAAATAGCTTTTTATTTTCTCCTTCAGTTCAAAAAGTCTCATTAAGTAAAGAGGTAAAGTATTGTGTTAAGCTCTGAATGACAACAAAGAAATGCCAAACTAGGAAGAGACTTGCAACATCAATTCTTTTTTACCTAAAACTCATTAAGATAAATGTGAAGAGACTCACTGAATATTTTATCTTGGAATAGAAGCAGCACTTACTACTTGCATGATCTCTATCACCAAAAAGTGCAAAGTTAAGCTAATGAATTATATCTATGCCAGTCAGTACTAAATAGAAGCCCTGGGATGAGGTTCAATCAGCATTGATCATGATGATAGTTACAGAGCATGCATTTTGGCAATATGTTCCACTTTCCTCAAACAAAGTATAGAATGTGCGCTTAGATTCTGTTGCCTGACCACAGAAAAATAACCGTTACTCCAAAGTAGAGGTCTGTGTGATTGTGGACAAATTCCTGGGATGGGTGACTCCAGGATTCCAGACAGACAGTGTCTGCCCTTTTGAGAGCAGACTGGGGAGGGAAGTCCCCAGGCAGTCCTGCCATTGATGTAACACATCTGTGCAAGGCTCTCAGTACAAAGCTCCCCTTTTCCAAACATTTCCTATACTGGTGTGTGGGAGTCGATCCCATGAGGTACATTAAATCTGTGCTCTGCTCAGAGGCCCATGACTCCCAGCAGCCTTCAGGGATGTGCACTGCATGTGATTTGGGGGAGGTCATCAGGTCCCCTATCACTCTTGTTCTCTCTGCACTCTGACATTTTATGGAGAGTTCACACTCAGACACGTCAGAGGTAAATGGTGCAGTCTGATCTGGTGTCACTCGCTAATGTCCTAGATGCTTTATTGCTGTAGATATGCACATGTGAGGGACAGCTCAGACTCCCAGTCGCCCAGCTCGATTCTTTTCCACACTGCATTGCAGACAGTAAGCTCATTCCTTTCATCAGTCCTTGTCAGAACAAAGCCTTTGCCTTCATTCTGACTTTCCATAATTGCCTCTCAGACATGATGGAACATCAAGTTTTTGCATCCATTTTGCTACTGCTTGGTATAGTTTGTGTCTGTGATTTTAAAAACCAAATGTATCAAGAGAACAAAGAACCACATATTATTTTTTTATTATATGTGATATTTTCAGTACTTAAACTTAATTTGAATTGCTTAAATATGTCTTACTTAAAACTAAAAAAAAAAAATCCTCCTAAATGTGCAAAATGTAGAAAATAGATGTTGTCTAACTCAATACTCCTGCAGGGTGTGAGTAGCCACTGTCCATTATGCTTCCGGTCATGCTTGACAGACTCAAGGCACCTGATTCAGCTTCAACTAAGCACACTGTCTCCACTGGATTGTGAAAATCTGAGTGGTGAAAGAAGTTACAGAAGGTATTGAGGTTAGTTACCTTAGCATACCACCCCAGAGCTATGGTCAAGTATGTCCAGAATCCAAATTTCCAAAGTCAGTGTTTAGGAGTATTCAGGCCTCACTTTCACCTCTTTTGTAGGTCACAAAAGCAGAGCCACAGAAGAAAAATAATGAAAGAGGTGTGAGTATCTGCCTTCCTGAAGTATAAGAAATTTGCACATAAGTAACTGTGCTTAATTGTGTTAAAATGTGTTTAAGGCTTTAGAAATGCTCCCTGGAACTGAGAGGCTCATTTACTGAGTGGCATGGTCATTATTTCAAGGTGTGTATAGTACTATTGAGAGAGGTAAACTATATAAATTGGGTCAGTCACTAAGAGTTTATTTTAAAAAAAGGGTTTAGGGGAGTCGGGCAGTAGAACAGCGGGTTAAGTACAGGTGGCACAAAGCACAAGGACCTATGTAAGGATCCCGGTTCAAGCCCCAAGCTCCCCACCTGCAGGGGAGTCTCTTCACAAGCGGTGAAGCAGGTCTGCAGGAGTCTATCTTTCTCTCCCCCTCTCTGTCTTCCCCTCCGCTCTCCATTTCTCTCTGTCCTATCCAACCCCAATGACAACAAGACAACAATAATAACTACAACAGTAAAACAAGGGCAACGAAAGAGAATAAGTAAATAAATAAATATTTAAAAAGAGTTTATAATTGTACTGGTTTACTTATTAATTGATAAATGAATTGACAAATAAAGTAGTTCTTCTTTTTATTTATTTTTTTCCCCTTTTGTTTCTCTTGTTGTTTATCGTTGCTGTTATTATCATTGTCGTGGTTGTTGGATAGGACAGAGAGAAATGGAAACAGGAGGGGAAGACAGAGAGGGAGAAAAACACCTGCAGACCTGCTTTTCCATCCCCTGTAGGTGGGGAGCTGGGGGCTGGAACTGGGATTCTGATGCCAGCCATTGTGCTTCGCACCATGTGCTTTTAACCTGCTGCACCACCACCCGGCCCCCTTCTTTTTTTTTTTTCCACCAGGTTTATCTCTATAGTGTTAACATGCTTACACTGGTCCCACAAGATCTTTTTATTTTTTTTTTAATTTTGATAAAGGATGAAAAACAGGAGAGAGAGAGAGTCAGAGAGAGAAAAAAATATATAACATCCACTTATAATATACCCCTACCACTTGTGAGGATAAGGGCTTGAATCTAGGCCTCTGTACATGCATAACATTTGAATCACTCTGGCTCCTAGTTTATGGTAAATTCTCTAATTTACTTAATATTCATTTATTCAACAAAGCTGTAGAGAGAGAAACCTCATATCAATACTTGTATTCAAAAAGAGTCAGGTGGTAGCACAGCGGGTCTTAAGCGCATGTGGCGCAAAGCACAAGGACCAGCATAAGGATCCTGCTGTGAGCTTTTGGCTCCCCACCTGCAGGGGAGTCCCTTCACAGGCAGTGAAGCAGGTCTGCAGGTGTCTTTCTCTCCCCCTCTCTGTCTTCCCCTCCTCTCTCCATTTTTCTCTATCCTGTCCAACAACAGCAACAATAACAATAACAACTACAACAAACTAAAAATAACAAGGGCAACAAAAGGGAAAATAAATATATTTAAAAAAAAGACTTGTATTGGAGCCAGATGGTAACATGAAAGGTGGTGCAATGGAAAAAAATCCTAGAACACACATTCTTGAGATTATTCATTCCATCTCCATTAATGTATGTGAATAGTAACCCTCTACTTCTTTCTCTCATTCTTCTTTTCATATAAGTCAATCAATAAATCTTTATTTCTTTCTATTTTATTTGATAGTAAAGGGAGAAGTTGAGATGGGATAAGAAACCAGAGTAGGAGAAAGATAGACACCTGTAGACCTACTTCACTACTCATGAAGAAACCCCACCCACCCACATAAGAGAACTGGGGGCTTGAACCTCAGTCCTTGCCTATTGTAATGTATACACTCAACCAGATGTTCCACCACCCAACCCTTAAGTAATTTTTTTAAAGAGAAAAAAATTAAAGGACAAAAATGGAGAGAGAAACATGCTAGTGTCTATTCGCACAGAGCTCAAGAGTATAACAATATGTGTTCATACCCATGAAAAAATTATTGAGGGGATGAGCCAGAAAAGCTAGACTAAATGTAATGCAAGTGTGTCGTTGTTGGATAGGACAGAGAGAAATGGAGAGAGGAGGGGAAGACAGAGAGGAGGAGAGAAAGATAGACACCTGCAGACCTGCTTCACCGCCTGTGAAGCGACTCCCCTGCAGGTGGGGAGCCCGGGTTCGAAACGGAATCCTTATGCTGGTCCTTGTGCTTTGCGCCACCTGCGCTTAACCTGCTGCACTACAGCCCGACTCCCAAGTCTAAGAGACCTTAAAGAAGAATCATAAATTTAAGTGACTGAATGAAATGGGATTAGGTAGCATGAGTGAAGGAGAGTCAGAGGTCCAGTGAAATCAAGTGGTTGTTAGATGGTGATGGAGACAGAAGTAAATAAGAAAGTTTATATTAGTTTATATAAGAAGTTTTTGTTTTCTTAAGTGAAATGGTTTGATTTTACCAGAAATATTAAGACTGAACTTAAATAGATAGGAGTGAGCATCTAGTTGGAGGATCATTTGGAAAAAAAATTCCAGAATGACTCAGGGACAGAATGGGACATATTAAGATAAAATAATAAAAATATTAATAGCAATCATCATCTTGAAAAGAGGAATATAGAGGGAATTATAGCAAAATGAGTAAAGAGAAGGAAAGCTTGCAGAACGTACTGTTAAGAAGAGAGTATCTAGAAGGCTAGATGTGGAGCACCTGATAGGAAGTTCAAGACCCAGAAGTACTTGCAGGGAGAGGTAAATCTTCATTAGTGGTAGAACAGTGCTGCAGGTGTCTCTCTTTTGTGCTTTCTCCCATTCCTTCTTCATTTCTCTCTGTCTCTATCACAAAAATAAAGAAAAGAACAAATGGAAGCTGAGTGCAATGGATTCATTGTGTAGGCACCAAGAGCTTGTGATAACAGAGAAAGACAGACAGACAGACAGACAGACACACACACACACAGAGAGAGAGAGAGAGAATGATAATTTAGATTAAAAGGGATGATAATTTTTATTGGCTGCTGATTAAATATAAAAGAAAATACATGACACATTTTTAAATTGGTGAATTATCTTCACAGAGCAAAGAGAAAGTATTCTGATGAGAGTTAGCTTTAGACGTTTGAGAAAAGAATTTCTGGGCAGCTTTCCAGATGATGTAAGAAGAAAGATAAGATAATCTATGTAATGTGTGTGAATAATGCCTGGCAAAGATTAAGCTTTCAATAAATGTTGGCAGCTACTATAATGGCACCAAATTGTTCAGCATTGTGACTTTTCACTAACAGTGATTAGCACCTAGGATATAAAGTACAACAAAGTGGGACAGATACATTCATTCTTGGTGTATGTGGTGGGGGTCAAAAAAGTAAGACAGAAGAATAAAGGTGTTACGGACATTGACAGGTGTGATAGAAATATTGTTCTCTTGCAGAAGAATTAAACTGAACCACTGTATTTCACCAAACAAAAAATTTAATTCCAACTGGATTAAGGAGTTGGATATTTAGAGGAAAATATTGGCAGAACTCTTTTACATCTATTTTTTTTAATTTATTCCCTTTTGTTGTCCTTATTGTTGTAGTTATTGTTGTTGTTGTTGATGTCACCATTGTTGTCTAGGACAGAGAGAAATGGAGAGAGGAGGGTAAGATAGAGAGGGGGAAAGAAAGATAAACACTTGCAGACTGCTTCACCACCTGTGAAGGGACTCCCTTGCAGGTGGGGAGCCGGGGGCTCAAACCGGGATCCTTGAGCTTTGCGCCATGTGTGCTTAACCCACTATGCTACCACCTGACTCCATTCCATCTAAATTTTAAAGGCATCTTCAATGAAAGAAATACAATTACAAAAAAGACTAAATCAAACATAAACCAACGGGACTAGATCAAATAAAGTTTCTGCAGAGCAAAAAAAACTACTAACTACACAGAGACCCTTATAGAATGGGAGAAGATCTTCACATGCCATGCATCAAACAAGAGGCTAATAACCACTATATATAAAGATCTCACCAAAGTCTGTAACAAGAAAACAAATGACCCCATCTAAAAATAGGGAGAAGATATGAACAGAATATTCTCCATAGAAGAAATCTAAAAAGTCAATAAACATATGAATAAATGCTCCAAGTCACTGATTGTCAGAGAAATGCAAATAAAGACAACAATGTGAGACCACTTCACTCCTGTGAGAATGTCATACGTCAGAAAAGGTAACAGCAGCAAATGCTGGAGAGGGTATGGGGTCAAAGGAACTCTCCTACACTACTGATGGGAATTTCAATTGGTGCAACCTCTGTGGAGAGCAGTCTGGAGAACTCTCAGAAAGCTAGAAGTGGACCAAACATGTGACCCAGTAATTCTCCTCCTGAGGCTACATCCTAAGGAAAGAAACGTATCCATCCCAAAACATCTGTGTATATCTATTTTCATAGCATCACAATTTGTAATAGTCAAAACCTGGAAGTAACCCAGGTGTCCAACAACAGATGAGTGGCTGAGTAAGTTTTGGATTACTACAATGATTGCTACTTAGCTATTGAAAAGAGGAATTATTCTTCTTTATTCCATCCTGAATGAAGTTTGAAGAAATCATGTTAAGTGAGATATGTCAGAAACAAAAGGATGAATATGGGATGATCTCACTCATAGACAAAAGCTGAAAAACAAGGTCAAAGGGAAAACACTAAGCAAAACTTGGACTGGAGTTGGTGCATTGTACCAAAGTAAAAGACTGGGGCTAGGAAGAGGGTTCAGGTCCTGGATCATGAAAGAAGAGGCAGTCCTAGTGGGGGTTGTATTGTTATGTGGAATACTGGGAAATGTTACCCAAGTGGATACTATTGTATTTTACTGTCTATTACAAACCATTAATCTACCAATAAAAAAATTTTAAAAAATACTGTCCTCTAGAATTTTAATTGGATCTAGAGAACAGAAGATGAAAAAATACTGCTAAGTAATCATAGAAAAATCCAGACAGTTCCCATGCCAAAATTTTGTTTCACAGCAGAAAGAATAATTAAATAAAATGACTAAGAAAATGGGAGGTTAAAAAAGAGAATGGGGTGCCTAAATTTTTAACTTAGAAATACAGTAGTAATCTGTGATGACAGTATATTAGGGAGGCAATGGAAGCAAGCTGATAAAGGATGAAGAGGAAATAGAAATTAGGAAGTTAGAAATAGCTAAAAACTGAGAACTGATGGTCTAGAACTTGTTTGTTAAAGAGTTCCAGGGGTGGTTGTAAGAATTTGAGGGGAGGAATTCCAAACCAGGAGACATACTAAACATGGATCATGCAAATTTTCCTGGTTTCCACAGAAAGGTAAGTCTGGAAGAGGGGATTGACTCAAAATAATTTATCAGGTAAGACACCTGGAAATAGGATTAAGGGCATGGAGATGAAGAAAAGATAGAGCAATAAATCCAATTGGGTGATCCACAGTGACTAGAATATAAGATCTGTCCATTGAAGACCACCTCTTATACTAGGCATATCTCCTCATCTCTGTTTAACTAGTTAACTCAATAAGTCAGAGTCCACTTCAAGGTAGTGACTGGTTGCAGTCTCGCAAATATTTAATTAAAAGGTTTCAATTAGGGCTAAGGAGACAAAATATTTTTATGCAAAAGAATCTCATGTCTGAGGTTCCCAGGTCCCAGCACCACCATAAACCAGGGAGCTGAGCAGCACTTTGGTCTTTGGTCTCTCTCTCTCTGTCTCTCTCTGTCTCTCTCTGTCTCTCTCTCTCTCTTGTGTTGTTGGGTACAAATATGCATCATCAATATGTGCTTCATCTGGAAGTGATCCAGTACATCCCAGGTTACCAGACTGTATAGATTTCAACAGTGGAGTCAAACAGTGGTAAAATTTCCCCTTTTAAACCACAAATATTTATCTAGACAACTTTCACGCTTTTAAATCAAAGAACTGCACAATTAATGTCTTTACAGTGGTTACCAAGTAGTGATTTTCAGAAATATAATTCTCAAGGGAACACTCATTGATTTCTACCTTAAAGGATGAGATCATTCTTCTGATTATCTTCAGAGTGTTATAATGAATATCGAAAGAAAAACACACAAATAACACTGTAAACTGTAGAGCGTTGTTCAAATATCATACAATTTATACAATTATCCTATTATGAATATATGTTATAATATACTATATGTATTATAATTATTGACAAGATTGTGGGATAAGAGGGGCACAGTTCATATAATATCTGCCATCAGAGTGCCATATCCCAACCCATCCATTGGAAGCTTCTCTATTCTTTTTTTTCTTTAATGGGGAGATTAATGGTTTATAGTCAACAGCAAAATATAGTCATTTATACATGTGTAACATTTCTCAGTTTTCCAGATAACAGTTCAACCCCCTATAGGTCCTCCTCTGTGATCATGTTCCAGGACCTGAATCCTCCCCCTGACTCCAGAGTCTTTTCCTTTGGTGCAATACAACAAACCCAGTACAATGTCTCCTTTGTGTTCTCTTATTTTTCAACTTAAAAAAATTGTTATTAGTGATTTAATAATGGTAGATAAGATTGTGGGATAAGAGGGCTACAATCCATACATTTCCCACCAGCAGCATGCCATATCCCATCCTTTTCACTGGAAGCTTCCTATTTTTTGTTCTAATGTGAGTATGAACCAAAGATTTCTATGGGGTGAATGTTATGAATATTATATTTCTTTATTGTCATTTGTATCAAAGGCATCTGAGGGTTGAGAAAGGTGAGGTGGCTATGTTAGAACTGTCATAATAGGGGAGTTAGGCAGTGGCACAGTGGGTTAAGCGCACATGGTGCAAAGTGCAAGGGCCTGGCTTAAGGATCCCAATTTGAGCCCCTGGCTCCCCACCTGCAGGGGGGTTGCATCACAGGCAGTGAAGTAGGTCTGCAGGTGTCTATCTTTCTCTCCCCCTCTCTATCTTCCCCTCCTCTCTCTGTTTCTCTCTGTCCTATCCAACAACGATGACATCATCAACAATCATAAATACAGCAATAAAAAAACAAGGGCAACAAATGGGAATAAATAAATATAAAAAAACTAAAGGAGTAAAAAAAGAACTGGGGAATGTTATGCATGTACAAACTATTGTATTTACTGTTGAATGTAAAACATTAACTCCCCAATAAAAAAATAAAAAATAACTGTCATAATAAATAGAGTTTGAGCCAGAACTTAAGCAAGCATGGGACTTATTTATTTATGTCTCTTTACAATATTTCTCTAATTGTCTGGACTGATAGTGCAGGGTGAAATGGAACATGTACAAGGTTATGTTTTAATGTATACATTTCTTCCATGGGAATACAATTATTCAAGTAGCCAAATCACCTTGCATGGTATTTTTACAACATTTTTATGAAAATATAGGCTTTATATCATCAGTTCTTTATGCTGTATGCATATCTTGTCAGTCCCTAAAAGGACACTGATGTTTCAGTCTTTTGAGAAGAAGATTAAGAATCAAGTACTCTCACACCTGGGAGCTTCATCTGAGATTAGTCACTTTTCGTCAGGGTTTTTAAATTTTTTTCTTTAAATAAAAGTTAAAGCCCCAGAATAACCAAGTTGATTTAAGAGTGAATGCTCAGGAGTGTGAATTTCTGTCACATCATGACAAGCTGATAAAAACTGCACAGGAAGAGGATGTAGGAGGTTTTTTTTGTTCTTTAGGAATGAGTTGTGTCTGACTTCATTTACCGAGTTTCACGGTTGCACAAGGTTAAAGAACCACAGTGAGTCCATCTGGCCCCTCTGTAGACTGACTTTCTGAGAACAGTAGTCCCATGGAAATCAGAGTCTACCCCCTTTGCATAATTGAGTGAACTGTCCATAAATATGGATTTACTGTAGACATTTAATAAATGTGACTTGTGAGATGCACTTTCACATCAATATTTATTGTTATTGTGATTATTTTATTTTTACCTGATCCATAAATGAAAATCATCAGTCATAAGAACAGTTAATTATTAAAAATAAAACTTAAAAGAGCCAGAAAAATAGCTCACCAAGGAGGGTGTCTATTTAGTCATAATCATGCCTGGTTCAAACCCAGTTCCCAACAAACTGAGGCTCATTTAGGGTTATTGTGTTTTTCATTCTGGCTCTTCCTTTCTATCTGAAAAAGTCACACTGGAGCTGTGAAACTTCAGTGATAACAAAATAAATTAGAAATTATCAAATATTAAAGTGATTTTTTTTGCCTCCAGGGTTTCTTCTGGGGCTCAGTGCCAGTTCTCCATGCCTGGCAAGCCCCCCCTTTTTGTTTGTTTTCCATTTTGTTCTATAGGACAGTAAGAAATTGAAAGGGGTGGGGCATACAGAGAAATAGTGAAAGTGAGAGTGAGAGAAGAAGAACATAGACACCTGTTGAAGATTCCAACATGAGTCCTTACACATAGTAATATATGTACTTAACAGGATGCACCATTGCCTGGTCCCCAAGAAACTGTTAAAAGTATGAAAACCCACAGGTATACTCACAGAAGTAATTGAAGCTGAATATCTAATGAAAGAGGAAGGAAAGAACAAAAGTAACGCATTATTCCTTTAAGAGCAAAGATTCATGATTTTGATTCACCTCTTTTAGCCTTTCCGAATCAAAAATCATATTCAGAAATCATGGAAGTCATCAAGAGCACTTAGATTGAATTTTTCCTGTAGCATAGCTACCTTTTGTTCCAAAAAAAATTGTCAGAATGTAAAGAAAATTTCAGTGAGTTAAAGTGAGTAAAATTCATTGTGTATTTCTGAAAGGACCAAATTATATGGCATATCATTGTTCTTTTTTATTGATAAGTCTAAATCTGGTATGAAAATGACATTTATTTAAATAATCCCAGTGACCAATATACATCTAAAGAAAGCTGTGTGTGTGTACATGTGTGTGTACTACAACCTTAGTTGGCATGAAAAATTCCATGGGGCCATGACAAATAAGACTCAGGGTTCTTGCTGATGTCTTGATGGAAATGTTTATTGCATTGCAAGAAAAAAAATATACCTTGTGAAAGAAGAACTTCAAATATTTGTAAATGTTTTCAATACTTTCCTAAATTCCTTGGGCTTATAACCTAAACAGGGGAATCCATTGGGATCATTTCACTGGTGAACCTGGAGAGAGCTCCCGTCTTCACCCTGTCACACAGAATTTCCTCAGAGACCCATCTAGCAGAAAGGCCAACTGTGAGCATTTGAGTGAAAAGAGCTGTCTAACAAACTGAGCTTCTATTTCCCTCTGACCATGGGAATTTATATTACATTTGAAAGCCTATATTTTCATATGTAAAATGTGGATTAAAATAAAATTTGTCTATTTCATAGACCATTTGTGAGAATTAAATAAAATAGTACTTGTGAATTGATGTTAATAATAGTAACAAATTATATGCTTGATAGTATAAAATCTGAAACTTCGAGAACAGTTGACAAATGATACGTCTTCCACTGTCATTATTGCTATAAGAGACATTCTTCAGAAACTGAGTTGCTGTGCTGACAGGCTGACCCATCACAAGAACTTGAAAAGAACAGAGGGATGTGAGGGAGTAGCACTGATACACGTTAGGAATACAAATGGCACCAAGATACAAGTACCCAAGCAAAATCCCATAAATGCCCATCCAGATACAAACATACACATGCTTATTGTTGTAGTTATTATTGTTGTTATTATTGATGTCTTCATTGTTGGATAGGACAGAGAGAAATGGAGAGAGGAGGGGAAGACAGAGAGGGGGAAGAGAAAGATAGACACTTGCAGACCTGCTTCATTGCTTGTGAAGTGACTCCCCTGCAGGTGGGGAGCCAGAGGCTCCATCAGGGATCCTTAAGGCAGTCCTTGAGCTTCCTGCCACGTGTACTTAACCCACTGTGCTACCTCCCAACTCCCAAGCTGAAGTGTTTTGGAAAATGGTTTGTGAAGAGAAGTGATGAGAGTGATTTCCAAAATGAAGTTATAAAAACCAGCTTGAGTTCTCTTTCAGTACTGCCCAGACTCTGGAGATAGTTGTGCCTTACATAGCTCAAGGTGAAATGGACTTCTTTTTAAAAAATATTTATTTATTTATTCCCTTTTGTTGCACTTATTTTATTGTTGTTGTTATTGATGTTGTTGTTGGATAGGACAGAGAGAAATGGAGAGAGGAGGGGAAGACAGGAAAGGGGAGGGAAAGATAGATACCTGCAGACCTGCTTCACTGCTTGTGAATAGACTCCCCTGCAGGTGGGGAGCCAGGGGCTCGAACCTGGATCCTTATGCTGGTCCTTGTGTTTTGTACCACTTGAGCTTAACCTGCTGTGCTACCACCCAATGAACTTCTTGACCCACATCAAATGTCAGATTGAGGCTCTGAGATCCTAGAGGTTCAGTCCTCAATAGCATCATAAACCAGAGCTCAGTATTCTTTCTGTACTTCTCTCATTAAAATGAATCAATAAAATATTTTAAAACATACACACACACACACACACACACACACACACACACACACCTTTGCACATTAGTGACATAAATTGGATATACTCAAATAAGCTAGATGAGATATTTAGTGACAATATTAAGTAAGCTCTAGATGGACTCTGTGTAATGGCAAGAATATTAAATTTGCTTTTATTTGATAATTCAGAATCTGTCTTTCGAAACTATTGTACTAATTAATATATACCATCGGATGGAAGATCTCAGTGAAATCTAATCAGAGCTATCCTGAGTTGAGGGACTACTTTCACCCACATAGTAGCTTATGCCATGACTTCTACTGTTACCTCATCTCCTACTGGTCCACAAAAAATTGAATTTAATATTGATATATTTCCCTATATTCAGAATATAGTATGTCGTTTATTGAATTACAACAGGAAAAGACCGGCAAAGTCCCACAAAAGTCTAGGTCACAGATACAGAATACAGTAAGAGGGTTGTGGATGAGGCTGCCTATTGTTTGATGGCAAATAAATGGGAAACAGTGAATCAATGAGTTGAAAGCAGTGGGTAATGTCAAATGAGTTCAAAAGACATCTAATGGTGATTATTAAAGGGGACAAAGTAAGAGGTGGCTGGTAGTAATGTGGGTAAAATGCTGGTTCACTGGTAACAATAGATGGTATGTAGTAGATATGTATTACCAATCCTTTTATGTGCACTATTGTTTCTGCTATTTCCAGTAACTTTCTTAAAAAAAATTGATGAACATCTAATGTGAGAAAAATGGAAGAACAAAAGTAAAGCATCATTCTTTTAAGAGCAAAGATTCATGATTTATCTTATTGTTAGAGTGTATAATTTGCTATGCACACAACCCAGGTAGGAGCCCTGGCATCATGGCCATTGCTATGATACTGGAGGGATATGCAATGTTTCATAGTTCCTATCTCTGTCTTTCTTTATGAATAATAATAATACACACCAGAATTGTGAAATTTAGCATGAGCATATGTGTGTATGTATTTGCATATGCAATACAACTAAGCCACTTCCCTAGTCCAATTTTTTTTCTTTACTTTTAGGACAAGAGAGATAAGATATGAACAAAGAAAGAGAGAATATATGAAATAAAAGGAGGAGGGGAGTCACTAAAGCACTATGTTACCATCCAGAGAACTCTGTTGGCATGGTCCATCATGCCATTATTTGGGGACAGGGATAAAACTCAGGTGGTCCAGGATGCTCTCTATCATCTGAGTCACCTCCCAGATCCCAGGATTCATTATATTTTAATTGGAAAACTTGAAAACTCAAATGCATTAAGTTACTGCCTTGAGATTGTAGAAAATTTAAATCTTAGAGTCACAAATCAGAATCAAATTTCTTAGACTCAGAAGTTCTCAGGGACTGCATAAAAAAAATGGCCATTACCTGCACATCTTGGCAAACACTGTATTTGGACTTTAACCAGGAAGAAGAAGAGGAAGCTGAAATAAGGTGTGGCAGATACAGGCAAGAGTCAAGTGAGTGCTGATTTCTAAAGGGAAATCTATTCCAGTAGTAGAGCACTAGAAAGTACCAATAAATGCTGACAGAATATAAAACTAAAAGTATCTCTGTTCCTCCTGATCTATTGAACATCTTTACTAATAGAAAGTATAAGGAAGAGTATAACCTCTTGAGAATGGGTCTGTTCAAGAGTAATCACGGTATAAATGCTTCCATGTGGACTTACAGATAAAGACTCTGCTCCCAGTAGATATTGATCAAAACAGAGTGCACATTGATTCAGAAGAGGAAAAAAGGCCTCAACAGGGCTCTGGCAGCACAGAAAGCATGCAGGTGGCCAGGCTTTCTTTAAGGTACAAGGTGCTAATGGAGAGCAGTAGGGTCTGGCAGTTGTGCTTAGACCTCCAAACACCTAGATGGTCATGTGACATAGCTTAAAACTGGGGAGAACATCAAGAATGCTGAGAGATAACAGACCAACACACAATCCCAAACTGCATCTTATGTTTTACTCCACTGGAATGTCCAGCTCTGAATGGAATTTAGGGAACAACAGAAATAGATTGAGGAATTGTAAGATCAGGAAGTTGGCTATAAAGTCAGTGGTGTGATTAAAAGTCATGCATGAACTGATTGAGCCATCAAAACTGTAAAATCAGAGAGCAGAGCAGGTACAGTGAAATAGGAGTTGAAACTTTCAGATAGGTACTGCCAAACTGTGATGTGAATACCCATCATATATTTTCCTATTAAGAACCACAAAATCAAAACTCTTGGACTCAAGTTTTTCTTTTGCTTTATGTTTTCACTTGCTTACTTGCATAAAGTTAACATGTGACTTGACATTTCCTCAATGGTCCCTGTGCCTACTAGTTTTATTTATTTATTTTTAGATTTTCATTAGTTATTTAATAATGATTAACAAGATTTTAAGATAACAAGGGTACAATTCCATACTGTTTCCATCACCAAAACTCCATATATTCACCCCCTCCATCAAAAGCTTCCCTATTCTTTATCCCTCTGGGAGTACAGACCAAAATTCTTTATGGCTATGCAGAAGCTTCTGGCTTCTGTAATTGATTCTCTATAGGACATGAACATTGGCAGGTCAATCCATGCTGGGCTAATTTCTTGGGCAGGAGAGAGAGACAACCATGGACTCATGGCTGCATGGTACGCAGTTCAGTCTTTATTCATGTGGAACGCAACACAATCTAAGCTATCTCTAATCACAATCTTGTCCTTATATATCCTGAGGCAGAAGAGTCAGGCTCAAAGAGGATGTACGTAGGATAGGGGGTGGGAAGAAGGAAAAAGCAAAAAGTGTGCAAAACAGTGAGGATTAAACTAATGCCCTGGAGACAGGGTGGTGCTTAGTTAACAGTGGCTATGTAAATAGAATACAGTGTTAAGCAGGGGGGATTAAACCAATGGAACAGAAGGGGTCTTAGAAGCAGAATTTAGAAGCATACCAACCAATCCATATTCCCAGCCTTTTCCTAGTTGGATAGGGCTCTCAGGAGGTGGGATCCAAGAAACATTGATGAGATTCTTTGCCCAGGGAAGTCAAGTTCCTATTATGGTAGTGTCTGCAACTTGGTGGTTAAAGCCTACTAGTTTTCTACAGTTTTTATCATCCACATTATATCTGTGTAGATTCACTTAAGTGTACTATCTAACCTAAGCATGAGTGTTGAGTGTTCAGCCCACACTAGTTATTTTATTGTTGTCATTGAGACTTTAGTGCTCTTAGCAACTTTTTTTTTTAGATAGAAACCAAAAAAAAAAAAAAAAACCAGGGAGATGCTATAGCAAAGAAACTTTTTCATGTGTGATAGTAGTTGGGTTCAAACTTAGATCTTGCACATGGCAAACATATATACTATTTAAGTCAGCAATGCTCTGGGCTCCCACTCTGTATTTCTTTAAGGGCCATTAGAGGAGCCTGCCTCAGCATTTTCATAGAACCATTTAGATACACTGACCTAACCATATTTCTGCTACAAGACTTACATCACAGTGGAGACTTGTTATTTTGCCATGCCTACATTCTGCATCCACGGTATGAAAAAACAAACAAACAAAAAAAATAGTCTATTTAAGGGCAGGAAAATATCTTATCTATTAGAGCACTTTCCTATGCATGAGACCAGGGTATGAGTCCCATTTAACACCTGGGAACACCATGCAGGACACCCTTGTAAACTTTATGAGTGGTGGAGCAGTGCCATGCTCTCTCTTTTATGTTTTTTTTTTTCTTTTTCTCCTCTTTCTATGTCTGAATTAGGAAGACAATAAAAATAGTCCTCATAGAATGGTAGAATCATGCAGGGGAGATGTGTGAGTAATACATATATAAATATATAATATAGCTAGAGTTATTTCTGGGACTCAATGCTGGAATTATGAATCTATTGCTCCTGCTGGAAACTTTTTTTCTATTTTATTTGAGAGGACAGAGAAAAACTCAGAAGGGAGGGGAAATAGAGAGTGAGAGAAAGGCACCTGTAGACCTGCTTCATGACTTGTGAAGCATTCTCTCTGCAGTTGGGGAGCCAGGGGCTCGAACCAAGATCCCTGTCCAGGTCTTTACAATTTGTAATATGTGCACTTAGCCGCCCAGCCCCTTTTATTATTTAATTAATCTTCACATTTTTAAACTTCATATGCAAACAAGACTAAATTTTAAATGTCAATGCTTTTTACCCCAATTGTTATAAATGAATAAAATAGGAAACAAATAATAAAATAATAATGATAATAACCCTTTTATTAATAAACTTCATGTGGGTTGCCTTCAAATGATAGTTTAGTTGTGCTAGGTCAAGTACAGTAACTTATATTATTAAAATATGAAATCATTACACTTCTTTGTTTCTAATGTGTCTACTAGAAACTTCAAAATTAGATATGACATGCATATTATGTGTCTAGTGGGCAACTTTGTTCTAAGTTCAGTCATATATACATTATGATGAGAGTTCCGAAAAATACTGATAAAGGGACAACATATTGTTTGAAATTTTCTCTTGAAGCAGAGACATTTAATAATATAGATTTTTTGCCTTACCAATTAATTAGATTCCATTTTTTTTCTAAAAATGCCATCTGTGCCTCTTAAGTACTCTGTCTCAACCTCAGCGCTTGATTTTCTCCATATATTTTTTTCAAATGTCATCGTAGAGTCAAGGTGTGAGATAGACTGGATAAAGACAAACAATTGTTTACATATTGGGGAAAAAAATAGATTTTCCCAGACTCTGGGAGTTAACATAATAGGACTTTTCTGCATTCCAGCTGCAGTGTTGAATCTGGCAGGCTGGCTGTTCTCCCATATAATGTAAAACATTACTCAGTGGCAACTTTGATGTATAACAAGTTCAGCAGTATTGTTGGAACTACCATCATAAATCAGGAACAACTTTCTTTAGGGACTCTATTGCCACTTGATTTAGTATTTCCTGGCAACTTGCCTATCATAGAATGAAGCCACTATTACTTCCTCCACAAAACGTTATCTGCAAAACATTCTGCCAGAAATCTATAGAAATAACACTGGCCAGCTTGCAGGTTTTGATAATCTATGGATGGTCTTTGTATTGAAAATGAATTTGACAATGGGACTTATTGTTAAATTGGACAATACATTCCATGGAATAGATTCCAAACTAAAATACATTTTATGCAATATTTTATGTACCATTTGCCCCAAAGGAGGAAAAAAATGGTCTCTTTAAGTTGCAGGGAAAAAAATCAGAAAAGCATGTATACTGTGAAACATGAGAAATTATCCTAAGCAAGTTTTATGCTAACATGTTCAGTTACTATGCAAAAAGAGAAAAATAGGATTCAGCTGTAGAAAAGGGTAGGGGGAGAGCCTCATGTCCAAACTGTGCAAGAGTTTATTTCCATTACTATTATAAGCAGATGAAATGATTTTACATGTAAAAAAGATGTATCTCACCTGAAAGATAAATTGTGTTTGGAATATATGTTCATAGCAATTCTCCAGTGCCCTGTGGTTTTTGTGGGGGTTGAGTGTGGAATTTGAGGGAGGGTCTGAGAGGGAACTAGGAATGTCATAGATGAAGAGTATATATATGATGCACAACCCTACAGTGGGCTACTTCCCAGGTGGCATATATCATAGGCTACTAGTCCACATTAAAAACTGAAGAGATCGTAAGCAGAGGGCATGGGTAATTTTCCACAAACTACCTATTGCCTGCACAAACTGAGAAAAGAAAGGAAAAAAAAAAGTGATTCCAAATTATTTTTTCTTAATTAAGATTTTTTTATATTTATTTGTTCCCTTTTGTTGTCCTTGTTTTCTTGTTGTAGTTATTATTGATGTTGTTATTGGATAGGACAGAGAGAAATGGAGAGACAGAGAGGGGGAGAGAAAGATAGACACCTGCAGACCTACTTCACCACCTGTGAAGGGACTCCCCTGCAGGTAGGGAACCGGGGGGCTCTAACCGGAATCCTTACTCAGGTCCTTGCACTTTGCGCCACCTGTGCTTAACCCACCGTGCTACCACCAGATTCCCCAAGTGATTCCAAATTCTTTTGAGACTATGGTACAGCACAGCTTGGCTTGGTCCTTATTTTCCCCAGGTTTTTTACTCTCTTCCTTTTCCTTGGTTTAGAATGATTCTATATTGAATTTCAGCTATAGGTTCTGGACAAGTATTGTGCATACTTTGCAATGATGAGAATGGAGAGGAAAATCAGGCAAGTAGCAAGACTGAACAGTATAAAAGGAGGAACTTCTCTGTGGAATGAGAGAAAATGCTTTCCTACAAATATAATTTCCTTGAGAGACAAGAACGTTTGAGAACACACCTCATTTGCCATTCCAGAGACATTGATTTCATGGCATTTAAGCAGAGAAACTTAAAGAAGCAAACAGGTAAAGAAATCCAATAGGGAGATCTTTACATTTCATTTCAAAATGAAATGATGTGAATAGTAACATGAATTCTTCATAAAGTAGGTGTTTGTGAAGCCAAAGTCAATTTTGACATGACAAGTACCACAAGACAAGAATAAGTAAAATGTAATATTATATAGCAATATAAAATATCTATAGTGTATAGGCATAACATATATATTTGCCTACAGGATTATCCCTGGGACTTGGTGCCTACATTATGACTCTACTGCTCCTGTAGCCACTTTTTCAATTTTTTTTTTTTTTTGATAAGACAGAGAGAAGTTAAGAGGAGAGGGGAAAATAGAGAAGGAGAGAAAGATAGACACCTGCAGACCTGTTTCACTGCTTGTGACATGGACCCCTCTGCAGGTGAGGAGCCAGGGGCTTGAACCAGGATCTTTGCACAGATCCTTGCATTTCATACTTTATGCTCTTAACCAGATATGCCAATGCTCAGCCCCCTATATTCAATATAATATGTGAGAATATAAAGTATAAATATAATGAGAGACAGTATAAAACATGGAAGTATATTTAATATGTAAATGTTAGGGATTTAGAAAAAGAATGAATAAAAGTAGGTTCTTTATTAAAGAACAAAATAGTGAATTTTTTTCCTGAGCTAAGAAACAAGCACAGTTTCCAAACACTGGAAAAAAAAATGAAGCACCCAAGACCACATAGTTAATAAAACATTCTTAATTTACTTCTTTATTCATTTTTATTTGATACAAGATAGATCAGTTGAAATGGGCAGAGGCAGAAAAGAAGAGAGAGGAATGAACCTGCAGCATTGCTATACTGCTTATGCAACTTTCTCCCCTTCAGGCACCAAAGGCTTGTACATAGTAGCAGCATATGTGCTCAACTAGGTAGGCCACTGCCTGGCCCCAGATGAAAAAAAATAATAACATCTAGTCTTACTTTAATGATTTATTTTCATTTCAATAATAAAGACAAAATCAATGAAGACGCAAACAGGGAAAACTCACTTTTAATATGAATGCAATGAAAAGTGTCTACAAAACTATGAGGAAAAACTGTGACTGTTGAGATTGTCAGATAAATTGTGAGCTAGAGTTTTGCTAAACCCATTTTAAGCCCAGCCCCCACCACTTTAGGGCTAAGGAGATAGCATAATGATTATTCAAAGAAGTCTTTCCTGCCTGAGGCTCTGAGGTGTCAGGTTCAACCCTCAGTGCCACACTAGTGTAAACTTATTGTCTTGTCCTGTCCTTCTAACTGAACAAATTTATGAAATTGATGAAGATTTAGCAAGACTATATTACAGAATACCCAGGCATTATTCTTAGACTGAAATTTATTTTGTGTTTATCTGAAATTCAAATTACCTGGGTAGCATGTATTTGCATTTGCTAAATCTGTCAATATCAGTTTTTTTTTTCACTAAAGCTGGATGCTATTCAGATTCTAGAGTGACAGATTTTTCTCACAATATTGATCGTGAAAGTGCATCCTCTATGTGAATGCCTGGAAACGAACAAACAAACAAAATCACTTATTTTTTAAGTTTTCTGCATGAAGAGTCACAGTAAATTTAAAATCAGAGAAATTGTTATCTAAAAGACAAGTTAGAAAAATAATCAAAAAGAAAAAAGTCAACTATTAAAAATAGTATGTTATTAAAACATAATGAACTTGTCATCTTTAATTTTACTTTTTAAAGGTATATTTACTTTATTTGAGGGAATAATGAGAGAGTCCAGAACATCATTCTGTCATCTTATGGTACCTAGGATAGAATCTGAGGCATCAGACATGCAATCCTTTTGTCTATTCATTTCATTATCTCCCCTAATTTTTAAACAATTGTTTTTAATTTTTAAAAATATTTTATTATCTTCATTTATTGGATAGACAGCCAGAAATCAAGAGAGTAGGGGGAGATAAAGAAGGAGAGATAAAGGGAGACACCTGCAGCACTGCTTCACTGCACACAAAGCTCTCCCCTTGCTAGTAGGGTCTGGGGTCCTTATGTATTCTAACATATGTGCTCAACTAGGTGAGCCACCACCTGGCCCCACTGCCTCCCCAAATTTTCAAAACCAATTTACTAAAAATGAATAACTGGTTAGTTCAATCTGTCAACCCCCTAATTACACTCCCTACTTACTAGTAAAAATAGAAAGTTAGGATACCAAATCACAGTGTAAAAGCAGAGTAAATTCCTTATATTTCACAGGGAAATATCTATTGGTCTTGTTTTATTTCTGAAAACAAAAGAGAAAATAAATTCCAATATATATTTACTCATGTCACTATAATTGGATAAAACAACAAAAAAAGGGAGTCGGACGGTAGTGCAGAGGGTTAAGTGCAGGTGGCACAAAGGCAAGGACAAGCATAATGATCCTGGTTCTAGCCCCCGGCTCCCCACCTGCAGAGGAGTTGCTTCACAGGTGGTGAAGTAGGTCTGCAGGTGTCTATCTTTCTCTCCCCCTCTCTGTCTTCCCCTCCTCTCTCCATTTCTCTCTGTCCTATCCAACAATGACGATAATAATAATAATTACAACAAGAAGATAACTAGGGCAACAAAAAAGGAATAAATAAATAAATATTTTTTAAAAAGTCTACACAATTTTCAAAATGACAAGGGAAAATCAACTAAAATAAATAAAGTCCAGTCAATACAAACAGTGATTAAAAAAAGAATCATACACACAAAGAGAAGAGAATCAAAACATATGTCACATTAACAAATCGATTAGGATACCTTTTCATTTTGATTCACAGAATGTTAAAATTAAGCCATCAAAATAGTTCACCTGGGAGGGTGTTTACTTTGTAATGTGAGCAACCCAGTGCCCCACTGCACTGGGGGAAGCTTCAGAAAAATGGAGTCTTCCCCCTTTCTCCTTCTGCCTTTCTGACTCTGTCTCTCTTTCTCTCTCTATCTGGGAGTGGGGGGGGGGTGAGGGTGGTGACTGGACTAGAGTGGTACAATCCTAGTGATGCTAAAAATAATAATAATAAAATATCACATTAACTATAATCAGTCAATACAAACATAATAAAAAAGAAAGTCACTGGACAAAACTACAGTGGGTAAACTCAACAAAAATAAAACATAGGTAGAGACAGAGGTGGAGCCCATTTCTCTCCCATCCACATTGAAGATGATCAGTGTTACACTTTCCAATGACAGATTAAGTGCATGAAGTGTAGTAAAAAATTCCATAATATAGCTCAAAAGTAATGAAAGAATGAGACCTGAGGCCACATAGAGGGCAGGGAGTTAAGTTTATTTTATGTTTACTTGTTACAGGCCAATTCCTACCAGACCCCCACAGGCTTGTCCCACAGCAGGCAGCTTTTATCAGTTTCAAACTGGTTGTGGCACAAGCTCATTGGTTAGAACCAATGTCTATCAAAGAGCTGACAATAAAGGTGAGAGCCAGGAGGTAGCCAGCCCCTCAGATGCTGGAATGTAGAAGTGGACGTTCACCAGAAGCCTATAGATTTTTCATTTCAAAAGCATAGTATATAGGATCAGAGAGATAGTTCGTCTAAGAGGAAGCCTATTGTTGTTGTGCATGGCAACACCAGTGGAAATCTTAGCACCACATGGAAGGGGCTATAACTAAGGAGAAAGCCTCAGTGCTATGGTGGGTGTTTCTCCCTGGCTCTCTATCCTGTTACTCTTTCTAAATGAAAGTGCTGCAGCAATAAAGTCACACATACATACAATCCTAGCTATACAAAAACTCAGGCATATACATACATGCATCCACACACTTGGACACACACAATGTAATATATCTCTTTAGCATTAGGAGAAAAAAACAATTGTGTTATAATAGGTAACATTAGGATATTTCTGTTGGGACAGATCAAACAGAAAAAAAAATGAATACGCATTGTAGAATGTTCAAACAACATAACAGTGTAGGTGACAAATTGAGAATGAGCAACTTTTCTAGACATAATTAGGGCATGTTTACAAACTGATCATAAAGAATATCGTAATACATTTTTCAACTAGCAATTTGAATCCACAAATGAACCCTGAATTTGGCCCATTCTGTAAAGCATCCAGCACACTGAGCAGGTTGTATGGTGATGCTGATTGTAAGCACAAAGTATTGACTGGCAGTGTCAGAGTCCCCTGAAGCTTACCACAGATAGGTAGCCAGGGAGACACTACTGTAGAGGATTCTAAAGAAAAGAAACCAGGTTTTGGTATGTTGTGAATTACTAGCTTTGAACTCCCAAGGTCTAATTCTTCACTTAGATGTCAATTGATGATCTTTCAGGCAAATATGGAACCAAAATCTAGTTGTGTTTTAAGCAAATGGTTTCCATCTCCATCAATATGAGAATGATCTTTATTGACCTTCTTACTAGTCACTGATTTCTCTTACCATAGAAGGGTCATGCTAGAATTAGAGAAAATAACTTGCATGCTTGAAACCCCATGTTCTATCCTCTAGCAATAGGGAAGACCTGGACAGTGCTCTAGTATCCTAAACTGAAAGGAACAAAAGGAAAGGAATGGGAGAGGAGCAGAGGGGAGGGTGAGTGGCAAGGGAAGAGAGGAAGCATACAGTTTGATCTCCCTTGTGGAATCTCAGTTGTTCCGCAAATATAAGATTGTTAACTCTAGTAAATTGTACCCCTCTTATCCTATGGTCTTGTCAGTGTTTCAATTTTATAAATAAATTAAAAAAATAAGAATAAATAAATAAGCCATTGTCTTAAAAAAAGAATAGAACAGAACAGAACAAAAATATATACTGTATGGACTCCCTTTTTACCAGTGACTGCACAATGACTGAATTTTAGGAGCAGAAGCTGAACATGCTGGTTCTATTTTCATTTTATTATATTTTTTATCTTTATTTAATTGATAGAAATAGCCAGAAATTGAGCAGAATTGGGGAGATGGAGAGGGAGACAGAAAAGACACCTGCAGCCCTGCTTCACCACTCACGAAACTTTTCCCCTGCAGGTAGGGACTGGGACCTTGAACATGGATCTCTGCACATTTCAATATGTTCACTCAACCAGGTGTATCACTACCCAACCCCCTGTTTCTGTCTTTATCTAGGTTAATCAAACCAGCAATTGCTCTACAAATCTTCTCAGCCTACATGTTTCCTGAGGTGTCTGGAATCTCACTTGCCCTGTGCTGTTCACCATGCCTGTCAGAAAATGGCACTGAGTTCATACACAAAACATCCATTCCATCTGAGAAATGCGTGCTGATTTACATACATTCACAATCTCACTCTGAGAGGGCCTTTGAATTTAAACACATCAGCTATTTACAAGTGCATGATTTCATTCCACTTGATGGTGATATATTTCTCTCCAAATAAGGACTCATTAGGTGGTAATAAATAAAGTGGCCTGGGCTTAGGAAATGGAGTATCCTTCCCCCGGGGCTATTCCAGGGAAGCATGGACGGAAGTGGAGCCTTGCTATTTCAGGAAAGCTGGTAGAGGCTGCCTTGCAGGGGCTGGTAGCTGGGAGGCAGCTGTCCTCAATCTCCCAGCTTTAACTGTGAGGAGCTGCCAGATTTACATTGTTTAAACACTTAACTAATTTAGCTATGAAAAGAAGGATGGGAGGAGGCCTGCTTAGTTTAGCTGGGGAATTCAGCCTTCTGGCTTCACACCACACACACACACACACACACACACACACACACACACACACACACACACACACACACACTGATTTTTCTCAACAATGTATCAGGAGAAACTGGACAGAAATTGTGTATCTCTTATAAAAAGATTTAAAACAACAATGAGAATTTCTGTTTTAGAAAGTTGTGCTCAGAGCTGGTCAGAGCTCCAGGACTAACAGTTTAATTTGAGTCCTTGAGCAGTAGAATAAGATCTACTTTAGGAGTGATCTGAAAACCAAAAGATGAAACACCGATGCTGCAGTTCTGGGTCAAGAAACACTGTCATGAAAGAAGGCACCATAGTTGTGACTCTGAAAAAGACAAGAATATTAAATATTAGCCCATTGTTAAGCTGGGACTGTCTCTTTTGGATACTCACAAAACTCAGCATCAAATTTAAAATCTGCTAGCACTTAATTAATATATTGAGTAAAACCATCAGAAGCATGTATCTAGGATTCCAGTGACCAATGTGAAAACAGGTTTAAGCTGGAAAATAGAATAACAACTTGAAATTAATTTGGCAATGTGGTAAATTGAACCAGAACCAGCCCAGGGAAGTTTTCTTGTAGTGAACTGAAGATTATAAAATTATAGAAATTCATGTCGTAGGTACAATATGGAAGAGTCCTAGTTGTGCAGGTCTAGTACCTTAATAACACTCTGGAGTTCCAGTTGAGTGCAGTGAATCTTAGCAAATAAGAGTTTCCCTGTGACAGAGAAAAGAAAGTATCAAACAACACCAACAGATCCTGATCTGGCTTGGGTCTAAGACACCAAGGACTCATGAACATAAATTGAATGGAGAAATTCATAAAGACAGTAGCATTCTTAACCTTAGAGTAGAAAAGATTTTGTTGAACCGCAGTCTTCATCATGGAAGAGTCACAAAAGATGGGAAGGTACTGATCAATCAGACCTATGAAGCAGAAGTGACGGGGAAACAAGATTTAGAATTGAATTATAAATATATCCTGATAACTCAAGATATCCAGAAAAGATAATATCTGTTTTGCAAAGTTGATATTGAGAGTGTGAGCAGAGAAAACATTTGTAAATAATCAGGAAGTAAGTAGCATAGTTGCCTGTGCCAAAGTGATGATCTATAGTTCTCTCTCCCTCTTCAGTATTTTTTTTTCCCCCCAAATGCTTGTGTTTGGAGAAATCATGGCATAGAGTCCAAGTGGACAAGAATTTATTCCTGTCTAAAAAAAAAAAAATAAAACCCATTTGTCCAGAAAGTGGAGTAGTGCATAAAGCATTTGGACTCTCAAGCATGAGGTTCCAAATTCAGTCCCCAGAAGCACATGTACTAGAGTGATCTCTGGTTCTTTCTCTCTCTCTCTTTACTTCTTTTTTTTTTTTTCCTCCAGGGTTATGCTGGGGATCGGTGCCTGAACTTAAATCCACTGCTCCTGGAGGCCATTTTTCCCTTTTGTTGCCCTTGTTGTTTATCATTGATGTTGCTGTTATTGCTGTCACTGTTGTTGGATAGGACAGAGAAAGGAAGAGAAGACAGAGAGGGGGAGAGAAAGATAGACACTTGCAGACCTGCTTCACTGCTTGTAAAGTGACCTCCCTGCAGGTGGAGAGCCAGAGGCTCAAATCAGGATCCTTGAGCCATCATTGTACTTAGCAGCATGTGTACTTAATCACTGTGCTACCACCCAACCTCCCCTTTCTCTCTACTTTTATCTTTCTTAATAATAAATACATAAAATCTTTTAAAAATAAAATAAAGTTTTCTCCTTCTATTGGTGAGAGCACAAAACATCTTTAATGAGTGGGTCTTCTCAAAATGATTCTTGGGAGACTGAGTTATGTCTTCTCTAGGTAAAGACAAGTTCAGTTCAGTTGAGAAGCTCCCAGACTTAGAAGGACCAGTCAGTCCAGGCATGTCATGGACCTGGCCCTACCTTCTGGACTCTTCCAGAATGACCCATAATTCCTGCTGATGTGTCATGAATGAGGTACAAGCACTAGATTAGTCTTACTTTGTGTTCCTATGACTAGACTATGGCCAGAGTTTAATTCTTCCAATTCCTTTTCTGAAGAATGGTAAGGGGATTTCTATCTGTTTCTGAAAGTTAAGGCTGTGATGTTCAGAGGAGACTGATAAAATTACATAGGTCCTCAAAATGAGCAGACCCACCCACACATGTGACTTCTTCCCTCATCTTCCTGATCTTATTCCACAGGACAGAAAGAAGTTGAGATGGGAAGACAGAAAGAGATAGACACTCAAAGAACCTGGTTCTTCCTTCCATGTTTCCAACTTTAAAAATACGACTTAAGCTTTATCCACCTCTCTCTCTCTCTCTCTTTTGTTTTTTAATTTTTTTGTACATGCATAAAATTTCCACATAACAATATAACCTACACTAGGTCCTCCTCTGTCTTCATGTTCAAGGGTCAGAGTACCCCCAGTCCCACAGAGTCTTTTACTTTGGTGAAATACACCAACTCCAGTCCATATACCCCAAAATAGTTTAGTTTTGGTGTGCAGCAATTTCCTGATACATATAGCTAAATTGTTGGCCAGCCCCCCTGCTCCATCTTTCATTATTGACACTATGGTCTATTTATAATCATTGTTTTGCCTGAAAGATCCCCACCACATTATCCCCTCAGGGTATTGCTAATTCCTGCCAATTAAAACATCACAATAGTTGATGAGGAGGCTTCCACCTTCCCAGCGTACCTTTTGCCTCTCTCCACCCCCTTTCCTAGTCATTTCCGTTTCCAACTTGCCACTTCCAGTTTTTATCATATAAAACCCACTTCTGTTCCTGATTTCACTCTTTTTTCTCTCCAGTGTCCTGACCTGGAGAAGGGCTGGCATGAAGAATGGGAGGCGGCCATTGTGGTTTGGTGCCACGTGGCCTAACCTGCTATGCTCACACCCAACTCTGGGGCACTCCCGCGTCAATAAAGAATTGCGTTCCCACTCTGCCATGAGTTTCTGGTCTCTCTCCTGTGTCGCTGAGTAAGCAGCAGCCCAGGTTGACTTTGGTCGAGTTCTCTCCAACCCAGAGAGCAGGTGCCCTGGAAGAAACACCCTCACGCTAGCCCGGCATAAATGAACAGCTTATGCACAAACTAATGTAATAATATAGTTTTGAGACAATAATGAAAATGATGGACAATTATTCATCCCTTCAAGTGAGATTCTTTGCACGCAGCACTGAATTCTCATTTATTGGAACAGGGAGATATCTCCTCCTGTTAGGCATATTTCTTTGTGTGAAACTCTGAATTCCAGGGCTGAAACCACATAAGGAATTTTATAGATGCCACTAGGAAAGTTCCATGGATCTGGAGTATTGCTAAAAAAAAAAACCTCGTTTCTATCTCATGCCACTCTCTTCCTTCCTCTCTCTGAATTGAAATAGTGAAAAATCACCAGCAACGGATTTGAGTCACATATTCATGAGGCAATACACACACACACACACACACACACACACACACACACACACACACCACCACCACCACCACCACCACCACCACCACCACCACCACCACCACCACCACCACTGATTAATTCACTAATTCTACTGAGTTAGGTTTTTGGAAAATTCATGATACAGGGCTGGGTGAAGGCATACGTGTTACCATAAACAAGGACCTAAGTTCAAGCCTCTGCTCCTCCCCTCCCCCAGCAAAGGACAGACTTTAGGAATGGTGAATCAGATCTGCAGGTGTCTCTCTTTTCTTTTCCTTCTCTACCTTCCCCATCTCTTTCAATTTTTGCCTGTCTTATCAAATAAAATAAAAATATAAAATAAAAAGGGCACCTGGGAGTGATGGATTCATAGTGCCAACAGCAAAGCCCAAAGCCCAGCAATAACTCTGGTGGCAATAAAAAAATTAAATTAACAAAAAAAGCTCTGGCACATTTTTGTGTAGAAAAATATGTCATAACATTTTTGACAACCCAATAATTGAAAGGTGGAAATACAGAGGTTCAGAATTTAAGTGA
Organism: Erinaceus europaeus; assembly: GCF_950295315.1. NCBI lineage: Eukaryota > Metazoa > Chordata > Mammalia > Eulipotyphla > Erinaceidae > Erinaceus > Erinaceus europaeus. Next base: position 99,616,992 of record NC_080162.1, on the reverse strand, counting down.
TTTGATTAAATCCCTGGTCTGACCACAAGGAATGTCTCACACAAAATCCAGTCTTCGACAACCAGACAGTAAGACACTAGCACAGACTTCATTTTATCCACAGTATGTGTGTGTGGTGGGAATGGTTCACCATCATGAGGCACTTTCTGATCTGATGACAACACCCTATTTAACTCTCAAACAGAGCCCTGGATAAGTCATGTTCCATAACCCAGATTCTAATCAATAGCCTCACGCCTTCTGTACACATCCTTGCTGAGTGCAGTTGTATGGGGAACATCTGTGCTGGAGATAGGCCCTCCTAGAGGGTTCCCTACTTCCTTCCTGTTATTTTAGGGAGCAGAGATTTATAGCACATGAACAGGGGAGGATTTGGATATGTAAATCTTGGCTATCATCTTTATAATTTTCCCTTTGCTGTGAAAAACATTCTGCAAATAAATATGTTGATTTTCCTAAGTAAGACTTCTTGTACAGTTAGGAGGATGTCACTTCTGTTTGTTTGTATTATTTCTTTCATTGCCAGGGGTTCATTGCTACAGGTCACTGTTCACAAATTGAGAGAAACAAAAAGAGATGAAGGAACAGATACTAAAGCATTGAAACATCTTCCAATGCAGTGGGGTTTGAGATATAACCTAAATCATCTGTATAAGAAATCAGGAGAACTGTCTTGCTGAGGTATCTTACTGTCCCAGATACTGATCCTTTTGTCACTCATTTTTATTCGTTATTTGTCGTATGCTTTACATTGGCTTGTTCTAGCCCTCCCCCTCCAAGAGAATTGGATGAGTCCTGTTAATTTCGCGGGCCTGCTTGGCCCCGCCCCAAGGGACCCTGGGAGAGGGTTCCGGAGTCCGAGAGTTCCTGAGTTCCGGAGTTCGAGAGTGCGAGAGTGCGAGAGTTTCAGAGTTCGAGAGTAAGAGAGAGGGTTCCTGAGTTCGAGAGTGCCAGAGTTCCTGAGTTCCTGAGTTCGAGAGTTTCAGGGTTACAGAGTAAGAGAGAGTGCCAGAGAGACAGAGTTCCTGGGTTCCTGAGTTCCAGAGAAAAAGAGAGAGTGCTTGAGCCGCCGCAAAGAGACAGCAGAGTTCTGTTTGGTGATTAGTTTGTCTTAGTTTATGAATCGTTGTTCCTGAATAAAGAAATACAGCTTCCCTGCCTAGCCGTTGTCTCCGCGTCTCTGTTCACCACCGTGAAGCAAGCCAACCCGGCCGGCAAGAGCATCCGAAATTTTAACAACAGTTATTTGAGAAAACCTTGGTTTAAAAGCTTCTAACTGTGAAATGGGTTGATGGTTATACAAAACATTTTGCTGCCTGAGGCTCTGATGTCCCAAGTTCAGTCCCTAACAACAACGTAAGCCAGAGAATAGTCCTCTGGAGAAACACAAAACAAAAATAACTTTAGTTTCCTGATTATTAAACAATTTGTTCTACTTTATATCTTAACTCTTTTTCAGCTACTAAGTTGCTGATGCTACTATGATGCCAGCCTGACTTCCCTGAGCAGAAGACCTCACCAATGTGTCCTAGAACCCTACCTCCCCAGAGCCCTGCCAGATGAGGGAAAGAGAGGGACAGACTGGGAGTATGAATCAACCTGCCAACACCCATGTTCAATGGAGAAGCAGTTACAGAAGCCAGACCTCCCACCTTCTGCACCCCATAATTATCCTGGGTCTTTGCTCCCAGAGCAAGAAAGGAGGGCATGGAATACAGAACTCTGGTAGTGGGTATTATGTAGAATTGTGCCCCTTATCCTATGGTCTTGTTGATATTTTTATTTTATGAAAAAAATTAAAAAGTATATTTGAAATATATTGATCACCTTCTTAAAATGTATTACATCCTAACCCCCACCAAAGCACCCGTATTCCTCCACCAAAATCCATTGGATCTTCTCTCCTCCTACAGTCTCTCTTATCCATCACCTCCAGACCTCCCTAAACCTGGATGTTATCGTTGCTGTTAGTGATTTAATTGTGGGGCGGGTATTCTTCATTTAATGGCCAAGGTTTTTTCTTTTTCTTTTTTTTTTCTGAAACCAGGTCAATAAATGAATTTGTCAACAAGTGAATAACCCCTTCAGTCATATGTTGGATATAATATACTGTACTAGTATTATGTTTTTCAACAGTTATTAGACAGTTTAATATCTTTTTGATATTAATTATATTTGAGTGTATTTAAAATATTTACTCAGCATTGAACTGTATTTTGTACTGTAATCAAATAGAGGAACTAAATTATACTACGGAGTGCATAATAAAGTACAAATTTATAGATGAAAAATGCTAGCTAGTATAATGTACACTGATTAGCTGAGGGAATGAGACTGAAACTGAGAGAGCTAATTAGAGATGAGATGCTTGTGGGTGAGCCACTGCTTTGTCATTTTCCATGATAAAAATCCTGTACAGTCATAGTAATGACTCTTCAGAGTGAGTCATGACTCCAAGAAGTCCACAAAACAAGTAGGTCAATAAGTGAGGAAGTGAGGGCTACTAGCGCTATGCTTTTCACAGCTGTTACCCATTTCACATTTTTACCAACAGGGTGTAGAAGGCTCCCACTTTTTGTACTTTTTCTTGCTATTTTTTTTTTCCTTTTCTAGCAGCCATCTTAGTAGTAGGAGTAGTTTCTTAGAGTAATTTTAATCCCATGATATTTATTAATATTAAACATCTTTGCATATTTTTGTCGACCCATGTTTATTTGGTTCATTTCCATTTCCCCACTTTTAAATTACATTGCCTTTTTTTTTTTTTTCTGCTTCCAGGGTTACAGGTTATCACCTGAGTGTCTACACTACAAATCCGTGGCTCCTGTTGACCATTTCCCCCGTTTTGACTGGATAGGACAGAAAGAAATTGAGAGTGATGGGAAAGATAGACACCTGCAGGGGGGCCAAGCGGTGATGCCTCATCCTTGTGAAGAGAAAACCCTCCAGGTAGGGAGCCTGGGGCTGGAACAGGGATCCTTTTGCTTCATACTATGTGAAATTAACCTGGTGCCCCAACACTCAGCCCCCTGATTATTTGATTTTGATGTTGAGTTGTAAGATTTCTTTACATATTCTAGATATAAATCATTTGTCACTCATGTAATTCTCAAATATTATTCCAATTCTGTGAAATACTATTTTAATTGGCTGACAAGAATTTTAGTGTATACATATTTAAATTAGGAGGAAATAGTTTTTGTTAAAGGATAAAATATTTTATTTCTTTAACATTTTTATTTATTATTGGTTATACACAGAGAAATTGAAAGGGGACAGGGAAAAATAGAGAGGGAGAGAGACAGAGAGATATCTGCAGCTCTGCTTTACCATTCATGAAACTTTCCCCCTGAAAGTGAGAACATGTGTCACTGTGCACTGTAATGTATGTGCTTAACCAAATGCACCACAGTCTGGCCCCATACATATCTTTTATATTTATTTACTTAGTAATACTTGGTTATCATAATTAGGAAATCCCTGTCAAAACCGACAGTGGAACATTTTCCCTGTTTTCATCTATAAGTTTTTATTTATTCTTATATTTTATTCATGGAGCCATTTGAGTTAATTGCTGTATAGAAACCAGATGGTTAGTTTAATTCCTCTTTATTTATTTTTACATATAGATATCCAATTTAAAAAAATCAATTACTTGCAAAGTTTCTTTACCCCACTGAGTATATGTGGCATCCTTGTTAAAAAATGTTTAACTGTGGGACCTGACAAGTAGAGCATTTGATAAAGCTTTGTACTCTCAAACTAGAGGTCTCAAATTTAATCTTAGTCTCTCTTTCTCTCTCTTTCTCTCTTTCTTTCTCTACCCTCTCACTCTCTCTCTCTCTCTCAATAAGTAGATAGATCTTTTAAAAAATTGTCATACAGGCATATATTTCCAAGCATTCTATACTGAAACATTAAGCAATAGTTTCTTAATTCTTCTCTGCATTGTCCTATGTATCTGAATTTATGCCAGTCACATACACTTTGGATGATTGTAGCTGTGTAGAATATTTTCAAATAAAGATTTGAAATTCTTCCAGTATTTTCCTTATTTTTCAGTGTTGTTTTGACTTTTCAGAATCCATTAGAATTTCATATGGATTTTAAGATGGGTAAATTTTCTTCTATTTTTATAAAATATGTCAAAGAGATTTGATAGGGACAATGCTGAACATATAGAATGTCTTGGCTAGCATTCATATTTTGTAATGTGAAGTCCTCCAAGCCACAATCAAGGGATGACTTTCTAATCCGTACAGTCTTCTATGATCTTTCAGAAATGTTTTGAAGTCATTGTTGTACAAAATAGTTTATCTTTTTGGATAATTCTTCCAAGCTTTATCATTTTTTATGATATTGTAAACAAAACTGTTTTCTTAGTCTCCATTTATGATTGTTTACTGTTATTGTATAGGACCCCAATCAGTTTTTGTAAAGAGAATTTGTAGCTTTTTTATATTACTAGTTTTATTAGTTCTGGTAGTTTTACTTTTGCATGTATCAGAGTTTTCTACAGAAAGAATTATGTAATCTCTAAAGAAAGATCATTTTACTTCTTTCTTAGTTTCAATGTTTTTTTATCCTTTATTTCAATGAACTGTGTCTTTATACTTATGCTTTTATCAGTAGGCCTCTATAAAGCCTACTGTGACTATTAATTCTTTATTCTTTATGGGAAAACAAGAGGAAAAGAAAATAAAACACTTGTTTATGCTGATTTACAAAATATGACAGCTGTATTGAACATCAGGAAATTGCACCTGTGTACATTGATATCTAGAACCCTTGTCATGGTTGGAGAGGAAATGCTATGTCAAGGAGCACACGCCCACAGGGAAAGGTAGTGATAATTTATCCACTTTTAGAGACAAGGCACAGAGTTTCAGGAAGCAAGATGTGGCTCTGACCTAGTGCTAACCTTACAAATCTCACAAAATTGGGAACCACAATTTGAAACTACAGTGGGCTTTTGTTTCAATTGCAATTTGTAAAATTCCTTTGGGTCTTTGTATCAGAGAGGACAGGGTATGGTGGCTATCTTTAGCCTTCTGATACCACCTAGACAGCCATCAATCAAAGCTATGGGGAAGGTAGAGAATTAGAATATAGATGAAAAAATATTTTAAAAATTTGTCAAGATGAATTGGAAATATATAAAATAGATAATCACCTAGTAGATTTGATCTGATGATTGCAGTGTTGATTTGAACATTTGAAAATCAGTATGATTATTTTTTTATTTATTGGGGGAGTAATGGTTTACAGTCAACAGTAAAATAAGTACTTTGTATATATGTAACATTTCTTAGTATTCCACATAATCCAACACTCACTAGGTCTTCCTCTGACATCATGCTCAAGGACCTGAACACACCTCTCCCACCTAAGATTCTTTTAGTTTGGTGCAATAAACCAAATACAGTCCAAGTTCTGCTTTGTGTTTTATTTTTCCACTTCTTTTTATTATTATAAATGATTTAATAATGATGTGGGATAAAAGGGATAAAATTCCATTAAATTACCATCACCAGAGTGTCATACCCCATCCCTTTCATAGGAAGCTTCCCTATTCTCTATCCCTCTGGGAGTATGGACCAAAGATCTCTATGAGGTACAGAAGGTGAGAGGTTTGGCTTCTATAAATTGCTTCTCTACTAGACATGGACATTGACAGGTTGATCCATGCCCCCTGCCTGTTTCTATCTTTCCCTAATGGGGTAGGGTCCTGGGGAGGTGCGGTTTTAGGACATATTGGTGAGATTATTTTCCCAGTATAATTTAACACAATATTAAAGTATAATAAAATATATCTATGTGTATATATGATTAACTCAACTCACACAAAAATAATTAAGAAATTCTGGGGCTGGGGAGATAGCATAATGGTCATGCAAAAAGCTTTTCATGCCTGAGGCACCAAAGATCCCAGGTTTAATCCCCAGCACCACCATAAGCCAGAGCTGAGCAGTGCTCTGTTAAAAAAAAAAAGAAAGAAAGAAAGAAAGAAAGAAAGAAAGAAAGAAAGAAAGAAAGAAAACTGGGATCAAAATAGAATGATCCTGATCTGATTAATCTAATCTAGGGGGAAAATACCTACAGTTTATTATTCTTGATATTTTAAGATTACAAGTGTTCCATCTATAATATAAAACAAGATAGTCTGCTTTTAGCAATTCTATATAATGTTTTCCTTGATCTTGAAAAGGAAACATGGGAAGAGGTATTGGGCAGCAGCACATCTGGTTGAATGTACAGAGTACCATGATCAAGGACCTAGGTTCAAGCCTCCTGGTCTCCACCTGCATGAGAGAAGTTTCATGAGTGGTAAAGCACGTCTACAAATATCTCTCTTTTTCTCTCCCTCTCTATTTTCCTTTTCTTCCTCAATTTTTCTCTATCCTATAAAATAAAAGACAGAAAAAAATGGCTTCCAGGAATGGTAGATTTGTGTTCAGACACTAAACTCCTGTAAGGACCCTGGTGGAAAAAAAAAAAAAATGAAAGAAAATGAAATTAAAATATCCATTTAAAAAAGTGAAACTTATCTTTATTCAAAGATGGTATGATTGCCCATATGAATAATATAACTCTATAAATTTATTTAAGCATTTAAGTAACTCATCTCAAGAAAAAAAATTAAAAATCAGAATAAATGTATCCTGGTAAAAGAAGTAGACTATGCCTCTCAAGAATTTCATAAGGGACTAAAAATGTATATTTTAAATAGAAGGCAAAACTAAAACATTGTATAATATAGTTAGTTGGCAGATGTAAAGAGTAGATATATTTGGGTAAAAATCATTCTCAATTATTGTTTTGTCTAAAAGAAAGTTAAAAGGTTAAACTTACACTTTATCTATTCTAGTATATGCAACTAAATGTAAGAACAGATAATATAAATTGAATTTGCATTGACTTTTATTAGAAAACAATGGTGAAGGAAGTTATACTTGGATAAGTATAATAGCAAGTAGGAAAGGAGAAATAAAATAAGAAAAATGCAAGAAATTTAAAAAAATGAATACAATATATGTCAATAATTTGAGGCTTTGTGTTAGAACAATGAACATATTCTAGAAATTGCTATGGAGATAATAAATATATAAGATTGGAAAAGGAGAAGTGGATTGTGGAGGAGTTAGATCAGTTATAAGATGGCAGTTACAGAATTTACTTGCAGAAGTTCAAGTAAAAAATGATGGTGGCTTTTAACTAGGTGAAACTTAGACTAGTTTATGGTCTATAGCAGCAAAGCCAAAGAATCTGAAAGGGAAAGTATTGGAGGGGAGATAGAAAGGATTTTAAGGAAGCTGGGTCCTAGTACAATGTGGTGAGTAAGATGTCAGTTAAGATAAACAGTACACATGTGATAACACATATCTTGTAAATCACTATCCCCCCCCCAATAAATTTTTAAAAAGCAGACAAAATTTAGGACGTCAGGACTGATTACAAACTTGGATGGCGTCATAAATGTAATTTGGTGTTTGATAATCTATTACTTAGACACTTAATATGAAGGATTCTTAACTACAGCAACAAGACAGTTATAGATAATGAATACATCTAAAGGGCTCCTTAGGGATGTGGGCAAGTATTTAGAAGGTATAAACTTGGTAGAGGGGCCATCTCCAAGGCTAGGGTTCAGTTCTCACTATTAAGTATATGATTCTAGTCCACTACATAGGGAAAAACTCAGAACTTCTGGCTCTAGTTGCCCAGTCTCAAAAGAAAACAGAAAATATCCTTGGAATTAAGCTGGTGGGCTGGACACTATAGCCAGAACTAGAAGTAGAAAGCACCACTTTGGAAGCCTTGTGTTGAGGCTAGTGGTTGACTACAGAGAATGTATGTGGGTAGACCACTTATCTTCTGTTCAGAGTGGTATATGGAGTTTGATAGAGTTGTCACTGGTCTGGGTCAAGGCCTCATATTTGTTAAAGTACTGCCTCCTCTGGACATGAGGATATCACAGAGTACTGCAGGAGGCTCACACCCATAGCCTGTCAGCAAGTTTATGCAAACAAAAGCACATTTATATTAGGAAGAAAATGGTCTAACCCTGTCAGTAGAGGGACACTCTACAGACAAAGTTGAACATCTAGGCCTCCATATAGATGAGAAAATGCTTAAGGTCCTATTTTCATTGAACAAAGAATACAGGGAGTATTTGGTGATATACGTTAAACTGATAACTGGTATGGATAGGAACAAAGAATTAATTTATTATGGCTTGTGGATCTGGCTTGAGTCATGAGAAGATAACTGTCTGAGGTGGATAGAAAGGAAATTTGGAGCAGAGTAGAAACATGTCATTTTACAAATGCAGATTTTTAACATATTTGAAATTTCCCAAACTGAAAGGACAAGTATAAGTTAGTTCCTTGTGTCTGGGTGGTGAGTTTGACTGAAAAAGAGACAGGCAAGTTTCTAGAACATATAGTGATGGCAATAATAGGAGAGAGTAACAAGGAGACAATATCAAGTAGGAGAAAAATCCTGAGTAACCATAAGAAACAAAGACATAGGGAAAAGTGTTTCCACAAAAGAAGCTTAACAAAGACATTTAGGGTGGTAACTAGAAAATAACAGTGGGGAAGCAATTACAGAAGCCAGACCTTCCACCCTCTGCAACCCACAACGACCCTGGATCCATACTCCCAGAGAGATAGAGAATGGGAAGGCTATCAGGGAAGGGGGTGGGATGTGGAGATCGGGTTATGGGAATTGTGCAGAATTATACCCCTTTTATTCTATGGTTTTGTTAATGTCTCCTTTCTTAAATAAATTTAAAAAAAAAGAAAAGAACAGAAAGTGTGGTATCTTAAGAAATGGGCAAGTTCTACTAAGGTTATTGTTGCCCACAGTATCACACAGACAACAATAACGAGCCACTGGCCTTAGACTCAGAGGTCCTCAATGACTAGTGATCAGAGAAATTGAGAGACTACATAAGGAAGAAAACAGAGATGTCATTGACCTGACTGGGTGGGGGGTGAGGAAAAAGTGCTCAGTGGGGTTTTCTATGGGTGGGAAAATACTCCTGAACAAGGGAAAAAAGATTGAGAGTAATTTGAGAGACGTGGGATTAATATAAGACTGTGTATTTTCACTGGAGAGAAGGGACATTTTTATGTTGATGTGGAATTGCTAAAAGGGTCATGGAAGTTACATATTGAAGCGTGTCTGTGTGTGTGTGTGTGTGTGTGTGTGTGTGTGTGTGAAAAGCAACAGCATTGTAACTTGTCCCAGAGCCTGTAGTCAAGAAATGGCTCTTCATTCTCTCACACCAGCTGGGAAAGCTATAAATGCCGTTCAGATGTCTTCCAGGAGTGGACTCAGTGATCCAGATGGATTTAGTAAGGATGAGAGAAGATAATGTTTCTATTGACCTGGGTCACATGACGGTGCACAGTGTATATGCATTCATGTGTATTATTAGTAAGAGAGGGAAAGCAGAGCTAAGGTTTCAGAATAAGGTCATTTGAAAAAGATGAGTTTGAATCAAAGAGAGGGAGGGGTTAGAGTGAGTAAAGGACTTAAACATCTACTAATGACCTTTAGCTCTGGCCTGTGAACAATAAGATATCATTAGCACAGCCTGTCTTTCTTCTCTTTTATGTCTATGTTCAGTGATTGCTCAGAGTGGCTTTCAACTGGCCACAGTGAAGTTTAGCACAGGTCACTAGAGCATTCTTTATATTAAATAGATGACTCTTGCTCTGAGATCACCCTCCTGCTATACCTCAAATATACAGCTTTGTTAGTCTTAAAATTTTCTTTTCTAGTGGGCTTGCTTTGCACATATGGTTTTGTTACTTATTTTTGCTTGGCTCATCTTCCATGTTATCCATCTACTAATGTTGTCCTTCTGCTGACTTGCTCTTTTATGTGAACAAGCTATTCCTCTACCAGGTAGTCAGAACATTTGGAAGATTGTGGTATTTCAGTTCCTCTAGGCCTCACATCTCCTTAGCAGTGCTAATCTCCTCTCTCTCTGTCTCCCTCTCTGTCTCTGTCTCTCTCTTTCTCTCTCTCTCTCTCTCTCTCTCTCGCCTCCAGGGTTATTGCTGGGTCTCAGTGCTGGCTCTGTGGATCCACTGTTCTTGGAAGTCATTTTTTTTCATTTTTTAACAGTACTAGATAAATTGAGAGAGGAGGGGGGTAGAAAGGAAAGATAAGCTAGCACCTGAAGATCTGCTTTGCCATTTGTGAATCTCTCCCCCTATAGATAGGGAGCCAGGGGCTTGAACCTCGTTCCTTGAGTGGGTCCTTGAGCTTAGTATGTCCACTTAACTTGGTGTAAAACCAACACCAACCAGAACCTTTTTAGTAACTTCTTTAAAAAAAGAAAGAGGAAGTATGATGGTATTCTATCTAAAATATGTTCTGTATCTCTGGTCAAAGATAGAATGTTAACAGAGTGTTAATAGTTCAGAATTAATAAGTTATTGGGGATAGTGTTTCTAGTACAGCTGGTATTTTGCATTATAATGAATGAAAATTGTTGTCAGAGCCCACTTGGGGCTTATCCACTGCATTTTACTCTGTACAAATTTGTGTGGGCCTGAGTGGGGCAGATTGCCAAAGAACACCTTTCTGGATTTCCCTGTGGAACAAACCCACCAGTGGGCTTCTAGGTGTCTGGATAAGATTGCCCTGCAACTGATCTGATCACTACATCATTTTGAGCATTATCCTTCTTTACTTCTGGAAAAATACAAAAGTGATCTGGCACTAGAACCTCACAACCATGCTACCTACTCATCTAGAACCAAGGACACTGATTGGTCACATATTACGTGTGTTGTATAATGATTTCCCCAACAATGCTATCTTCCTAAAATATACAAACTTTACATGTCTGATTCCCCTAATAATGTTAAGAATAACTTGGAAGTGTTGATCAAAGTACAGACTTTATTCATTGGATTCCTAGAATGGGCTAGGGGACTTTTCTTGGGGTTGGGGGATAAAGACTGAGTGACTGACACCTGGGAACTGTAGTGAGGAAGCTTGGAAAGGGTAGATCTTATGAAAGGAGCTCCCAGTTACAGTGCTCTAGGCTCACTGGTCAGTGGTGAGCTAACAGGGTAAGATGGCATGGTTACTGTAGAGTACTCACCACTTTCCAGAGACCCTGTATTTCCAGAAGACTTTCCCATGTCTCTGCAGAAATTGGTATTTCTCAGGATATATCCAACTACAGCAAAGCTAAAAGGAACAAGTTGGGACTGTCCAGCTGCCTTCCTGTCCCTTCATGTCAGTCAAGGGTCAATGTGGAAAAGGGGACATGAGTGATCACATCTTTCAGGGTCATGCCCTATAGGGGGAATGGATGTCACAACACTCCTCAGCCCTCTGTGCTGCAGAGGGGCTCAGGGGTCGGGAGGACTTGACCCAAAATGTCAGACCTTAATCTTAAAAAGTAGCTTTGCAAAAATGGTAGTGAATGAAGTGCATGCATTATTTTAGAGCTATAAACACTTCTCCATTTGTCTCAACATCTTGGCTTCTTTTTCTTGAGATAAGCTTAAGGAACCCACAGAGACACATAAATTATCTGGCTGTTTTATTTCGCTGGTTCTCATAATAAGCTACATTGTGAGACCTGACCATATCTTCTTCAGGAAATTTATGTTGTGGTAATAATAATTCCTTGTAACAGAAACAAGCCATAATAGGGTGGGTTTATTAAAAGAATATTTATAGCTAATTAAGCTGGATGAACACTCTTCACTCAGGGTGTCCAGGAGCAGATGTGCAGGGGGAGACAGTGGGAGCATATCAGTAAGTGTATGGGATTAAAGGCAGGAGTCTTAGGGTCTGCCTGTGTCATCATCACCAACTACATTGTAACCAGGGGCAAGGTGCTTCCTGTCTTTTGATGGCAGTTTTGTCAAATGGAAAACAAAGGGGTTCAATGGGATGACCTTCTTGCACTGTGATTTGTGAGTCTGAGGGCAGAGGAGAAGCTGTGTATTTTTACAAGAGTGTGACATGAATGAGTGATCACAGTCTCTTTAGCCCCTCAATTCTGACATACCTTTGAGACTAGATTCCTCCTCACTAGTCGTAAAGGTCACAAATGACTAAATCTAGCCTGGCAGCCAAATCCTAATGTACAGATAAATTAGACAACCTTGAAGAATCACATTCAGTGTGTGTGTGTGTGTGTGTGTGTGTGTGTGTGTGTGTGTGTGTTTCTGTATGTATGAATGATGGGAGGGTGAAGATAATACCCCAGAGTCTGCCCCTGACCCACACTGAGAAGACCATCAGGTAAAAGCACACAAAATGACCTGACTTCAAGACATCTGTTAGCAAGAAAGATGCCATCATTCATCACCTCCCCTAAGTGTGTTTGGTTCCACACTGGGGAGACTAACAACTGTCTTCCTGTTCAGGAATCCTCTCTATCTCTCCGTTTCAAATCCCCAGACAAATATCGCTAGGGAGAAATTATTCTCACAGTCAGAAATGACACATCCTTCCTGAAAAAACTTTTTAGCACTTAGAAGCTAAAGCTAAAGGTTTTGCCCTCCACTCACTGAGGTGTTGAATAAGTCCTAACCCCAGGAAATCAACTTCAGCTGACCTAACTCTACCCAACCCACACATATACCTGGGTTAAGAAACAACTGCAGTCTTTGTTTTCTCAGCAAGTCTCCCATGTCAGGGATGGTCTGACTCTCCAGAGGTGCCAGAGGGTTCACATTATCTCATTACTTATGAACAGACAGGGTTAAGTGTTTCAACCAAACTCACAGTGTAAAACTCCATAGAGAGAGACCTGTGTTCATACTTGCAACAACTCTATGAAACACACAATAACACCCTTGGTCAATTAGACCCCCATCACCATCACCTTAAAGGTACATTCTATAGGTTGTCTATGGACAGTTTTTATAGGTAAAGGGTGATTTGTTTAAGACATGGTTCTGACTCTGAAAGAGTTTGCTGATTGAGAAACAATCTCTAAAGAAGAAAAATAACAATTACTAATCATCAGCTATTAGAGGTGTTCCCTGACTGTACTGAGAATTAGAATGAAGGAATCTTTTTGAGAGAGGGAGAGAGAGGAGTGAGGAGAGAAAAAGACAGGCACAGAAAATCTTTAGAGATATTGCTGCACCACTCCATCATATGTGGATCTCCCATGTAGTGTCAGGGCTGGAACTGTGGATTTGCCAATCATAAAGTCTCCTGATCCCATTTGAAATAAAGTTGGTGATTATCTAAAGTGAAACTTTCATGATTTAGTATAGTCACAGAGTTATACGGTAATCATCACAGTCTAATTTTAGAACATTTCTGTAATTCCTAAAAGAAAGTCTAGACATAAGCTGGCATTCCAAATTCTCTCTAACCTCTGAATATTGTACACCACTAATTAGTGCACTGTCTCTATAGATTCGCCTTTTTTGAATGATGTAAACAAATATATGACCTTTTGGTAAGTGTTTATTTCACTCTGGATAACTCAATGTTCATACATTCCATAGAATCTACTAATTCTTCCTCATTATTTACTGCTGAAATGTATGTATTTATATTATTTTTTACTTTTTTTTTTTTAAATTTTTTATTTAAGAAAGGATTAGTGAACAAAAGCATAAGGTAGGAGGGGTACAACTCCACACAATTCCCACCACCCGATCCCCATAACCCACTCCCTCCCATGGTAGCTTTCCCATTCTCTATCCCTCTGGGAGCATGGACCCAGGGTCGTTGTGGGTTGCAGAAGGTAGAAGGTCTGGCTTCTGTAGTTGCTTCCCCGCTGAACATGGGCGTTGACTGGTAGGTCCATACGCCCAGTCTGCCTCTCTCTTTCCCTAGTAGGGTGTGTCTCTGGGGAAGCTGAGCTCCAGGACACATTGGTGGGGTCTTCACTCCAGGGAAGCCTAGCCAGCATCCTGGTGGCATCTGGAACCTGGTGATTGAAAAGAGAGTTAACATATGAAGCGAAACAATTTGTTGAGCAATCATGGATCCCAAGCTTGGAATAGTGGAGAGGAAGTGTTAGGGAGGTACTCACTGCAAACTCTAGTGTAATCCTGCTTTCAGGTATATATTTTACAGTAGTTTATGGATACGTGTGCACAAAAGCTCTCTCTCACAGAAACTGGTGTATATCTAGGTAATGGGACTTTGTTAGAAAGTGAACTACCTGAGATGAAATTAGAGTGTACTATTAAAGGAAAGGTCTCACCCGAGTAATGAAGCTGAAGGGCTGTCATTCCACACGTGAAGTCTCTGGATACAGTCTGAGGTGAAGCATGTTGAGATGGCAATCGTTGCTTTGGTTAGGTTGTGATCGGCGGATGCAATATTATTTGGTTTGGATTGGGAGATATATACGGGAAAGTGGGCCCTATCCAAGGGTTCCACGACTGGGGGAAGTTGGGGCTCTATTGTGAAGATGTGAGGTTCCTGCTGTCTTAGGGTTCAAAAAGACAATCAATAGTTAATATTATCATCACATTATTTGTTAATTGGGTTAACTTTGAAAAGTCCCTTTGTTATGGTTTGCTGGACTGTACCCAGTATCTTGTATATAGCTGTGCTATTGGAAGCTTCTAATCTACTTGGTCTAGGCTTTTGAGAGAGTCCGTATATCAAATACATAGCCTATATATTAAAAAGATTCAGTTTGTGTTTTGAGAAACTTTGAGACATACAATTGATTTCCCCCTCTCACATTAATTAACTACTAATTTATATGTCTACATTTTGCTAGGAGTGTACATAAACACCATTCCCACCACCAAAGGACTGTGACCCATCCCTCCCGCCCACTCCCACCCCCCACTGGCCCAGAAAGCTACATGTCTACCCCTCACCACTGGGGTTTTACTTTGGTGCCCTACTTACAATTTGTTCAGGTCCTGCTTTTAGTTTCCCTTTCAGATCTTCTAAGTCAGCTTCTGTTGATGAGTGGGATCATCCCATACTCATCTTTATCTTTCTGACTTAGTTCACTTAACATAATTCCTTCTAGCTCTGTCCAAGATGGGTCAGAGAAGGTGGGTTCATTGTTCTTGATAGCTGCATAGTATTCCATTGTGTATATATACCACAGCTTTCTCAGCCACTCATCTGGTGTTGGGCACCTGGGTTGCTTCCAGGTTTTAGCTATTATGAATTGTGCTGCTATGAACATAGGAGTACACACCTCTTTTTGGTTGGGTGTTATGGAGTCCTTGGGGTATAACCCCAGGAGAGGAATTATTGGGTCATATGGAAGGTCCATGTCTAGCCTTCTGAGAGTTTTCCAGACTGCTCTCCACAGAGGCTGTACCAATTTACATTCCCACCTGCAATGTAAAAGGGTTCCTCTGTCCCCACATCCTCTCCAACATTTGTTGCTGCTGTCCTTTTTGATGTATGCCATTCTTACAGGAGTGAGGTGGTATCTTAGTGTTGTCTTAATTTGCATTTCTCTGACAATCATTGACCTAGAGCAGTTTTTCATATGTTTGTTAGCCTTTTGGATCTCCACTGTGGTGAATGTTTTGTTCATTTCCTCTGCCCATGTTTGGATGGGGTCATTTGCTTTTTTGCGGCTAAGTTTGCTGAGCTCTTTATATATTTTGGTGATTAGTTTCTTGTCTGATGTCTGGCATGTGAAGATCTTCTCCCATTCTGTGAGGGGTCTCTCTGTTTGTTTAATAGTTTCTTTGGATGTGCAGAAGCTTTTCAATTTGATGTAGTCCCATTGGTTTGTTTCTGCTTTATTCTTCCTTGCAATTGGGTTTGATTCATCAAAGATGTCCTTGAGGTATAGGTGGGAAAGTGTTTTACCAATGTTTTCCTCTAAGTATTTGATTGTTTCTGGTCTGACATCTAGGTCTTTGATCCATTTGGAGTTGATTTTTGTTTCTGGTGAGATAAAGTGGTTCAATTTCATTCTTCTGCATGTTTCAACCCAGTTTTCCCAGCACCATTTATTGAAGAGAGCCTCCTTTTTCCATTTAATACTTTGGGCCCCCTTATCAAAGATTAGATGCCCATAGGTGTTGGGATTTACTTCTGGGCTTTCAATTCTGTTCCACTGGTCTGTGTGCCTATTTTTGTTCCAGTACCATGCTGTTTTGATGATGATGGCTTTATAATATAGTTTAAGGTCTGGGAGTGTGATGCCGCCATTTCTGTTTCTTTTCCTTAAGATGGTTTTGGCAATTCTAGGTGTTTTCATGTTCCAGATAAATGATTGTAGTGTTTGTTCTATTCTCTTAAAGTAGCCTGGTGGAACTTTGATGGGTATTGCATTAAATTTGTATATGGCTCTGGGGAGAATATTCATTTTGATGATATTTATTCTTCCAATCCATGAGCATGGGATATCTTTCCATTTCTTGGTATCAGTTTCTATCTCCTTGAGTAGCGACTCATAGTTTTCAGTATACAAGTCTTTCACTTCTTTGGTCAACTTTATTCCTAGGTATTTGATTGATTTTGCTGAAACTGTAAATGGGAGTGATTTCTGGATGTCTTCTTCTTCAGATTTAATGTTTGCATAAAGAAATGCCACTGATTTTTGTACATTGATTTTGTAGCCTGATACCTTGCTATATTGCCTAACAACTTCCAGTAATTTTCTACTGGATTCTTTAGGTCTTTCTATGTATACTATCATATCATATGCAAATAGTGAGAGCTTGACTTCCTCCCTTCCAATCTGTATCCCTTTGATTTCTTTCTCTTGCCTGATTGCTATGGCAAGAATTTCCAATACTATGTTGAAGAGTAACGGTGACAGTGGACAGCCCTGTCTAGTCCCCGATCTGAGGGGGAATGCTTTCAGCTTCTCTCCATTGAGTATGATGTTGGCTGTAGGTTTGCTATATATAGACTCCACTATCTTGAGGAATTTCCCATCTATTCCCATTTTTTTTAGAGTTTTGAGCATGAATGGGTGTTGGATTTTTCAAAGGCTTTCTCTGCATCTATTGAGATAATCATGTGGTTTTTGGCTTTGCTTTTATTGATGTGATGAATGACATTGATTGATTTACGGATGTTGAACCAGCCTTGCATTCCTGGGATGAATCCCACTTGGTCATGATGAACAATCTTTTTGATGTGTTGCTGTATCCGGTTGGCCAAGATCTTGTTTAATATTTTGGCATCTATGTTCATCAGAGATATTGGTCTGTAGTTTTCCTTTTTTGTTCTGTCCCTGTCAGCTTTTGGTATCAGGGTGATGTTGGCTTTATAAAAGGTGGAAGGGAGTATTCCTGTTTCTTCAATCTTATGGAATAGCTTAACAAGTATGGGTATTAACTGTTTCCTGAAAGTTTTGTAGAATTCGTTTGTGAAGCCATCTGGTCCAGGACTTTTGTTGTTGGGGAGATTCTTAATAACGGTTTCAATTTCTTTGTCTGTGATTGGTGCATTTAGATTTTGTAGTTCTTCTTGGTTCAGTTTTGGAAGTGCATAGGTTTCTAGGAATTGTTCCATTTCTTCCAGATTCTCTAGCTTGGTGGCATATAGTTATTTATAGAAGTTTCGCAGAATTCTCTGGATTTCTGTGGTGTCAGTTGTGATATCTCCTGCATCGTTTACAATTCTACTAATTTGAGTCTTCTCTCTTTTTTGTTTGGTGAGTCTGGCTAGGGGTTTGTCAATTTTGTTTAATCTTTCAAAGAACCAACATTTGGCTTCATTGATCTTTTGTATGGTTCTTTTATTTTCGATGTTGTTTATTTCTGCTCTAACTTTAGGGATTTCTGTCCTTCTGGTTGCTTTCGGGTTCCTTTGTTCCTCTTCCTCTAAGTCCTTGAGGTGTGTAGTAAGGTCGTTCATTTGGGCTTCTTCTTGTTGTTTAATATGTGATTGTATGGCTATAAGTTTCCCTCTCAGTACTGCTTTTGCTGTGTCCCAAATATTTTGATAGGTTGTGTCTTCATTTTCATTAGTTTCCAGGAACATTTGAATTTCCTGTTTGAGTGAGTCTCTGACCCAGTGGTTCTTAAGGAGCATGTTGTTTAGTTTCCAAATTCTATGTCTTTTAATAATCTTCCGTTTGTTCTTAAAAGTTAGTTTTACTCCACTGTGGTCTGAGAAGATACTTGGGATGATTTCAATGCTCTTGAATTTATTGATGCTGTCTTTGTGGCCTAACATGTGGTCTATCCTTGAGTATGTGTTATGTGGATTTGAAAAGAAGGTGTATTCCAGTTTTTTGGGGTGGAGGAGTCTGAAAATGTCCAAGAGGTCTAGTCTGTCAATCTCTTCATTCATTTCTCTTGTATCTTTATTGGTTCTCTGCTTTGTTGATCTGTCTAAGTGTGAGAGTGGGGTATTGAAGTCTCCCACTATTATTGTATTACTGTTGATGTATTTTTGAAATTCTTTCAGTAGATGCTTAATGTATTTAGATGGTCCCTCGTTGGGTGCGTAGATGTTAATAATTGTTAAGTCTTCTTGGTTGATTGACCCTCTAATCATTATGTAATGTCCTTGCCTATCTTTTATTACTTTATTTAATTTAAAATCTATCGTGTCTGAGATGAGAATGGCTGTTCCTGCCCTTTTTTGTGGACCGTTAGCGTGTATGATAGTTTTCCATCCTTTCACTTTAAGTCTGTGTTTATCTTGTTGTGACAGATGGGATTCTTGCAAGCAGCAAATGGTTGGGTTATGTTTTCTGATCCATCCCCCCACCCTGTGCCTTTTGATGGGTGAGTTTAAGCCATTGACATTTATTGATATTATGGATTTAATGTATTGTAGTGCCATTGTTCTAAAAAACAATTTGTTTACTCTGACATATTGCAAGTATTATAGTGATGTTCTTGTTTATAAGAGGTCTTTTAGTACCTCTTTCAGGGCCGGCTTGGTGATAGTTGCCTCCTTTAACTGTTGTTTGTCTAAGAAGGTTTTGATCCCTCCATCTAGCTTGAATGAAAGTCTAGCAGGATATATTATCCTTGGTTGAAACCCTTTTTCATTCAGGGCTCGATAGATATCTTGCCACTCCCTTCTGGCTTTTAGAGTTTGAGTTGAGAAATCTGCAGAAAGTCTTATGGGTTTTCCCCTGTATGTGACTTTTTGTTTCTCTCTTGCATCCTTTAGGATCCTTTCTTTATCCTTACTTCTTCTCATTGTGACTATGATGTGTCTTGGTGTCTTCAGGTCTGGGTTGATTCTGTTTGGTACTCTCTGGGCCTCTTGAATCTTGATATCCTTTCTGTTATTCAGGTCTGGGAAGTTTTCTTGTATTATTTCCTCTAGAATGTTTGCTTCCCCTTCCTCTCTTTCTTCCTCTGGCAGGCCAATTATATGAATGTTACTTCTTTTGAGATCATCCCATATGTCTCTGTTGTTGTTTTCAGTGTCTCTCAATCTCTTTTTAAGCTCTTTCACCTCTTTCTTAGTTTTCTCTAACTCATCCTCTGTCTAACTAATTCTGTTTTCTGCTTCTGTTAGTCTGCTTTCCCTTGCCTCAGCTTCTTTCTTCATTACAGCTATTTCAGCTTTCAGTTCTCTAATTGTCTCAAGATAATCAGTATTTTCCTTGGGGGTCTCAATTGTTGTTTCCCTAATACTGCCATTCCTTTCCTCCAATGTTGTTTTCATTTCTGTGATTAATAAGTTTATTATTGCTTGCATACTTTTCTTATCTATGGTTACTTCTGACTGATTTGTGGTTTCTTCTGGGCTCTTGTCTTCATTCATTGGGGTAGCAGTTTTATTTGTTTTTAATCTACCCATTTTTTTTTATTTATGTGTTTCTCTCTCTTTTTTTATGCTCTGTTATTCCTCAGTTGTTGTGTTTTGAGCACAAGTAACACTGTACTAAATACCTTTATGACAATTGCACTCACCAACCTCCGGAATTACAGTAGCAACTGAAGTAAGTATTGAAGGAGTTTAATCGTTACCAGTTAGCCAAACAATTTCTCCAGTCCGTGAAAAATAGTAACCAAATCCCAGTGAAGAAAGAGAAAAGAAAGAGAGGATAGCAAGAATAGACAGTTATGCAAATCTACTATCCAGTGTATATTCTAGGGGGAACAAGAGTGTAAAGGGAACTGGAGCAGAGATACACACATAGAGAGTCCACTCTGGGTCAGATTTCTTCCCCAAAGTAATTCACAAATTCAGAAAGGCAAAGAAGAAAGAAGTGTATGACAAGATAAAAAAAAAAAATAGAGATAGAGAGAGATAAGAGAGAGAAAAGGGAGAAGATAAGAAGAAGGGTTGTAATTAAAGAGCAGTGCGAGGAACTTCCCAAATGTGTATCAGTGAATTAAAAAAAAAAAAAAAAAAAAAAAACCTGTTTGGTGGTATGGGGTATCCTGCTAGTAGCTGGTCCCAGGCACTGCTTATGGGGGGGGGGGGGGGGCGGCGGGAGGGATGTATGCTTGAAAGTTAAAAGGAAGAAAAAAGAATTTTTTTCCCCTATTCTAATTCTTAACCCACATTCAGTTATAGACACCTCCTTGGTATGACCACTATGGCCCCTTATTGGCTGGCCTGCTAATGGCAGAAAATCCTATTGTTTACACGAGATGTGTCCGGAGCTCAAAGGCTAGCCGCTTCTCCATCCGCCATCTTCCGGGAGACCCCCCCCCTCCAGACTTTTTAAGAGGATTTCTCAAAAATGAAAACTAGCTCCAAGTCCTTTGATCCAATGAGAGCTATACTCAAGAAGTCTTTGGATCCACCCACAGGGTCGCGGTGGACCCTGGATTCTCCCAAGAGGAAGCCCCTGAGCTAAAGTGCTCTCTCCTGGTCCTCTGCCCGCTGCGGAGGACAATGCCCGGCGCACTCACCTTGCTCGGTGCCGCTGGGGAATTCTGGAGCCCCGCTAGTCCGTGTCACCTTTACTCTAATTCTTAACCCAAATTAAACTGTAATCACTTCTTTGGTGCCCCCCCTTATTGACTGGCCTGCTAAAGGCCGAAAATCCTACCGTTGCCTATGATGCGATCAGAGCACTCGCTGTCAGTGACTTCTCAGGCCGCCATCTTCCTCGCCCCCTATTTTTTACTCTTTTATATAGCTTTTTTATGGTTTTGATTTACAATTCCCTAATGACTAACTATGGTGAAGACTGTTTTATGTGATTCCTGACCATTTATACAACTGAAGAAATATATATTCTTTTGTTCATTTTTATTTGGTATGCTAAAGATTTATTCATTTAATTGTTAATGAGAGAAAGAAGAGAATGAGAAAAGAATTAGAAAGAGATCAGATAACTGTTCATCTCAGGCTTATATTGTACTAAAGAGTATCTGGCATATAAGATGTACAAGTCTTATGTTCTACTGCTGAGCTAAGTACCCAAACCACCTTGCTTACTTTTAATTGGTTTCTTTATTAATTGCTTATTTGGAAGACACTTTTTGTTATATATATTATCTATCAGGTTAATACTATTTCTCATAAAATATATTAAAGTGTTTTTCATCTATGTTTGAGTTTGTTAACAATAGAGTTTTCTTTAAACGTCTGCTAGAATTCACATGTGAAGCCATGTTAGTTTAGAAATATATACTCTGTACTGATTATTTTATTTTATTTTCAGACAGAATAAAAGAGATGGAGGAAGGGAACTTTATCACAGCACTGAAGATCCTCCCAATATGGTGTTGGTCTGTTCAAATTGGGAACATCTTCTCCACCCTCATAAATATTTTAAATATATATTTATTGGCTATTTATTTATGAATGAGAGCTGAAAGATGAGAGAATGAGTGATAGCTGAGAAATAAGAGAGATAGTGAGAGGGAGAGAGAAGGGGGAGGGAGAGGGAGAGGGAGAGAGAGAGAGAGAGAGAGAGAGAGAATGTGATTGTTGACACATGTGACTCTTGGAATTGAACTAAGGACTTCAAACTCACAGTTCAGAAGCTGTAGTCCACTGCACTACCACCAGGACCACACCCTCATAAATACTAATAAATTACTGTTTAATTCTATAAGTCTATTCTGATTTTGTATTTCTTCTCTAGTCAGCTTTGGTAGTTTATATGATTATACTACTGTCTATATTATCTATGTTATCTAATGTGTTGCCATAAAAGTATAAATAGACATTACTTACAATCTTTTTTATTTCTCTAATTTCACATTGATGTCTTCTGTGTCTCTTCTGACTTCAGTAATTTTAGTTGTCTCTATTTTTTTCCTGATTGATCTAGCTAAAAATGTATCAATTTGGTTGATATTTTCTAGAAACCAACTTCTGGTTAAATAGTGTTTATTTAAGTTATGCAATCTATTTTACATATCATTCCATAATCATTTAAAATTTTTTTCTCTGTTACATATTTTAGGGTTGGTTTCTTATTTTCTACTTTACTAAATGATGTATAAATTCATTGATTTGGGTTTCTTCTTGTTTTACATATATAGTAATCTGGAATTATAAATCCTCACAATCATTGTTTCAGTTGCATTCCATAAGTTTTTTTTTTATTTAAGAAAGGATTAATGAACAAAAACATAAGGTAGGAGGGGTACAACTCCACACAGTTCCCACCACCCAATCTCCATAACCCACCCCCTCCATGATAGCTTTCCCATTCTCTAGTCCTCTGGGAGCATGGACCCAGGGTCGTTGAGGGTTGCAGAGGTAGAAGGTCTGGCTTCTGTAATTGCTTCCCCGCTGAATGAACATGGGCGTTGACTGGTCGGTCCATACTCCCAGTCTGCCTCTTTCTTTCCCTAGTAAGGTGTGTGTCTGGGGAAGCAGAGCATCCGCCGATCACAACCTAACCAATGCAACGATTGCCACCTCAACATGCTTCACCTCAGACTGTGTCCAGAGACTTCACATGTGGAATGACAACCCTTCGGCTTCATTACTCGGGTGAGACCTTTCCTTTTATAGTACACTCTAATTTCATCTCAGGTAGTTCACTTTCTAACAAAGTCCCATAACCTAGTTATATACCAGTTTCTGTGAGAGAAAGCTTATGTGCACACGTATCCATAAACTACTGCAAAATATATACCTGAAAGCAGAAGTACATTAGAGTTTGCAGTGAGTACCTCCCTAACACTTCCTCTCCACTATTCCAAGCTTGGGATCCATGATTGCTCAATAAATTGTTTGGCTTCGTATGTTAAATCTCTTTTCAATCACCAGGTTGCAGATGCCATCAGGATGCTGGCCAGGCTTCCCTGGATTGAAGACCCCACCAATGTGTCCTGGAGCTCTGCTTCCCCAGAGTAAATGTTTCTATGATCAACGATCTGGTCTCAAACATCCTGATCCATAGAACCCAGTTCTGATTGCTTCAATCTAAGCAGTTTTTTGAAATTTTAAATCACCTATAATCTTAGACCAGAAAGACCAGAAGCAATTGGTCTTATCAGTATATAAGATACAGTTAACTATAAATAATATTAAATGATATAAATCATGGTATAATAAATCCTAATCATGAGATTTTCAAAGTAAACCAAATTTCCAAATAACTCGATTAGAACAATAACTATCTATTGCCTTCTTAAACTCTAAGACAGCAGGAATCTCCCCCATTCTCCATAAAATCTGTATTACTCCCAGCCCTGGAACCTCTGGGGTATGGTTCATTTTTCTTTGCACTTTTCTCAATACCATTTGATATTGCATCTGCTGAGCTTAAGCAAATCAATGCAACCAGTACCACCTCAACATGTTTCACTTAGGACAGTGTCCAGAGATGCCAGAGATGGAATGTCAGCCCTCCAGCTTTATTACTTTGGTGAGTCCATTCCTAGCTCATAGAACTCCTTAATTCTATTTCGGGTTATGCACTTCCTAACAAAGCCACATAACCTAGATATAGACCAGGGCCCATTAGATAGGGCACATGTGCACACAGAGCAGTTTTTATCCATAAGTTAGGGGAAAATACATACTTTAAAGTAAAAGTGCACTATAGTCTGCAATGACTCAGTAAGTAGAAAGACCCAGAAACAATAGCATTAAGTACTTAATCAAATAGTTTCTACTTAGACCTAGATACTTTTCTCACTACTTTCTATTCCTCTTCTTTAAATCACTCTAAATCTGACTTGTCAGGCAAGGTAAGGACTACAAAAGCTAGATAAGGGCATACTTTAATAATGGCTCTTTTAGTCATTACCAGGCCATCCTATTGTCCAGGGCCCTCGTCAGGGAATCCTGGAATTCCCACATAGATATGATGGGCATAGGCCTCTAACAGATTTCTTTCTCCGCCATCGCTGGTCATCCCCATCAGAAACAGCATTGCAGACCTGCTTGTGTACCTCTACATAATGTTGCCCTCAACATGGAACAATAAGAGTAGGGACTTCCCCATTCTCCAAAGGGAGCAACATAATCTGTTACACTAGGAAGACTGGTCTTGAGATGAGGGCAGCCTAGACTATTCCTAGCTATGATCACAGAATGTGAGCTCAGACCTACCAGGCTGCAGAGGCTACACAGGCCCCTCTCTGAATATGGACCCCAGATCAGATCTATTGGGTTTACAGTTAATGATAGTTTATATACTTTTCCCATGTTTGGGAACTATGCTCTTCCTTGATCCAACTTTCTAGTCTTATTTCAAACTTGACACCATTTCCCCAGATGCGTGTTTAGCCCACATGCATGTTAGCTGTCAGGCTCAGGCAAAAATTAGTAAAGACAAAGACCCCTTGGAATATAACTAAAATAGACTTCCTAGCATTTTCCAAAAGAGAGACCCCAAATCTCATCTCCTCTATCCATGCCTATAAGTTCCTGATTATTAAATAATGTGTTCTGCTTTACGTCTTAATACTTTTCAGCCACCAAGTTGCCAATCTGACTTCCCTGTGCAGATAAACTCACCAATGTGTCCTAGAACCCCAATTCTCCAGAGCCCTGCCCCACTAGGAAAATATAGTAATAGGCTGGCAGTATGGATTCACCTGCCAACTCCCATGTCCAGCAGAGAAACAATTACAGAAGCCAGACCTTCCACCTTCTGCACCCCATAATGATCCTCAGTCCATACTACCAGAAGGATAAAGAATTAGGAGAGCTTCCAATGAAGAGGATAGGATAGGGAACTCTGGTGGTGGAATTGCACCCCTCTTATCCAATGGACTTGTAAATCAATTTTAATACAGAGAGAGAGAGAGAGAGAGAAGAAAAAATAGAAAAGAGGCTCCCTCTTAGAGTTTCTGATTAAGTAGATCTGAGATGGCCACAGGTCTTTAGAGCATGTCTGTGCCTGTCAACCTCAAATAAGCATTCTAAACTTGAAATGAGTTATCATTTATAATGAAAAGCAAATCACAGCAGAGTTGTTAGGAACTTGAGCTCTACAACAGGTGCAATCAGTTAGGAACCTGACTACATGTCCAGGACAAAGGCAGTTAAAACTCAGCATCTCAGGTGAGTTATCTACCAGGTAGACATTATGGCAGAACCTAGCCAAAATATTAATAGATAACTTAGAAAAAACACTTTAGAGGATAAACTGACTCACAATCTGCACTCTGAAGTCAACTGTGATTAGTAATTATTCCTTCATGTCTATTCTATTCTGCTTTGCCTTCATCTTCCCTGCAAAAGAACTGCAAAGGGTTGAAGT
This sequence comes from Erinaceus europaeus, assembly GCF_950295315.1. Classification (NCBI taxonomy): domain Eukaryota; kingdom Metazoa; phylum Chordata; class Mammalia; order Eulipotyphla; family Erinaceidae; genus Erinaceus; species Erinaceus europaeus. The sequence continues at coordinate 99,591,437 of NC_080162.1, read as the reverse complement.
TTCACTCAATTTATAGCAGTTACTGATTATGCCCCAGTGGTTTACTCCTAGCCCAAGAACACTGGGACACATTAGAAGCCAGTACAGGAATACAGGAAATTATTATGGTGATCTTTACTGTGAGTTTTCTTGCCAAGCTAAGTAACCTTATAGACCCCCATAATATGTTAACATTTAGGGAAAGAGTTTATGAACTGCTTTAATCCATTTTTGAACTGCTTTAATTTATGAACTACTTTAATCCATTAGTTGAAAACATAGATTCAAGAGAATGAGAGTTGTTTGCCAAACCAGAAGGAGAAAAGACAATTTTTCATAGTCTTAAAGTTTATCATCTTAAAAATGTCAGTCTCCTCAAAGTTCTCACACGCACATGGCTCAACTTATTCAATGTTTCAGAGAATCTACTAGAAAACAAAGAAAATTCTGGAAGCCTGGGCAGAACAGACACTCTTTAATAATGGGACATGGATAGTAGCTGGGACATACACACACACACACACACACACACACACACACACACATATATATATACCTAGACATAGATCAGGTCCCATGAGATAGAGCATATGTTCACATATATCCATAAATTAGGGCAAAATATATACCTGAAAGCAAAAGTACACAATAGTTTGCAGTAAGTCAGTATAAAGTTCCTAATGAAATAGTGTCTACTTAGATACCCTCCTCACCTATTTCCCATTATACTTCCCTCACTCACTCCCAAGCTATCCTCATCAAAGTAAGGACTGCAAAAGCTGAATAAGTGTAAGAGACTGGCATACTTTAATGATGACTCTTTAGTCACTCTCAGGCCACCCCATCAGCTGAGGCTCTAGTCTAGGAATACTGAGATTACCAAACAGACAAGATGGGCCAAAACCTTGAATAAATACTTCTCTCCATTGTTACTGGTCATCTCTATCAGGAACAACAAAATAGACACTTTTGTGAGCCCCCAATAAGGCCTTGCCCTCAACTTGGATCAACAATGGTAGAGAATGTTCTATCTTCTGAAAGGAGGATGGACAATATACTCTGTGCCACACCTGAGGAAGATGGGTCCTGATATTGGGGCATCTTGGAATGTTCCTGACAACAGGATGCAGGCTCAGTTCTAGAGGGATACAGAGGTCACTAGGCTCCTAAGCTGAATATGGGCCCCAGATCAGATCAAATCAAAAGGGTCTATAGTCAACACTATTTATACCCCATTCCCATATTAGGGAGCTACTCTCTTCCCTGATACAGCTTTCTGTTCCTTTTCCAACTATGACATCATCTCCCCAGACAATATCTTGGATCCACCTGCATATCAGATTTCAGGCTCGGGGAAAAAAAGAAAAAGAAAAGAAAAAAAAAAAACCTAGTATATAGCCACAGGCCCTTTGGAATATAACTAAAATAGGCTTACTATCTATCTACAAAATGGAGGATCCTCCAACTCTTCCTCCTCACTATTCCAGCCTTTAGGTTCATGAATGTTCAATAATTTGTCTGGATTTGTATGTTAACTTTCTTTCCAGCCACCAAGTTCCAGATGCTAGCATGATGCTGACCAGAATTCGCTGGACAGACAACCCCACCAATATGTCCTAGAGTTCTTCTTCCCCAGAGCCCCACTCTACTAGGGAAAGAGAGTGGCAGGCTAGGAGTATGGATTGACCTGTCAACGCCCATGTTCAGCGGGGAAACAATTACAGAAGCCAGACTTTCCACCTTCTGCATCCCACAATGACCTTGGGTCCTTATTCCCAGAGGGTTAAAGAATAGGAATGCTATCAAGGGAGAGGATATGATATGGAGTTCTGGTGGTGGGAATTTTCTGGAGTTGTACCCCTCTTATCTTATGGTTTTGTCAATTTTTCTTTTTTATAAATAAAAAATAAATAAATAAAAAGAAATAGGACTTGACTCTTATGGGTTTAGTTTTCTTCTTATAGCAAAGATTATTCTATCAAATATCCTCTTCCCCCTCTTCAGGCTTTTTAAGACCATGCTAAAAATAATAGACAGAAAAGGCAGGGGAAGTTACCACTCCTGAAAGGTGAATTCCTGGCCACAGACTACACTTAAACTTTTCAGTGATATAGTTATGTCACTCCAATTGTTGGTGCCAACTGTAGTAGAATGTTGGTTTTTTTTTTTTTTTTAACTTCTTTCACAACCAGAGAAATAATAAATGAGGTTGGCTCTAAGTTGCCAAAATTTGCTTGACAACATGGGACATTTCATTTTATTTATTTTTTATTTTTTTAAATATTTATTTATTTTACCTTTTGTTGCCCTTGTTGTTTTGGCATTTCATTTTTAAGTAAGAAATGAGGTCCCAAAGACACTATATATTGCAATGACTAGTGTTTTCTAGAAGTAAAAGTTTTCCTTTCTCCAGTTCAGCTAAGCACCTGAGAGCCCTTAGGAACATTACTGTGTCTTCCAGTCATCTAGTAGTTGGGAGCAAGGAGTACAGTTGTGTATTCTTCAGGCATGACTGCAATCATATATAATGGACCTTCCTCTTGACAGAACCCTGTGAATGTGGTAATTCAATCAACTTCAGGCATAACTTAGATTTAACCATCTTGGGTTTCTGATACCATTCATGGACTAAGATCTCTGCATCTGAACTAGCTAGTCTCTGCTCTGAGCTCCTAAGTCTGACTTTAAATCAACCTTTTTTATTTTTTATTTTTAACTTTGGTATAACTGTATCACTGTACCTTTGGGAATTTTTGGTAATGGGATATGCTTTCCAAAATCTGTTCCTATAGTAAGCAAATGGCCATACACAAGGTACTTGACAAATATCTGAGGCCTGAATGAATGGCTTGATAAATGCTTAAACTAAGGATTTTCTTATATTTTAGTCTTTCTTGTCATAGAAATCTCATGGCCACTTTTACTTGTGGCCATGGTCATAAATCCAAGAACTTAGAGAGCATCTCTTTCTCAGTGGGGATTCTAAGATAATAACACATCTCCCTAGCTCCCTACTCTGACCAGGATGACATCTCTCTGATCATAGAACAAAGGCCAAGGTCCTACCAAGATCATGGCCCCAATAAAATCTGACCTCAGCTCTGAGAAGAGTCAATTTAAGCGCAGCTGCTATTCCAATTCCATTCCAAGTGTGAAGTCCAATGCGACTATGAACACTGTCAGATTAATGAACACAAACAGTTAGTAGACTTGTATCTTGTATAAGTTACAAGTATTTAGAAATATTAATTTCTTGTTCTACATGACTGAAAATTTCTGAATACTAGTGAAGAGCCTCAAGTGCCTTCATATGACATCAGGACAGTTAATGACCCCATCTCTGACTACCTCCAAGGACTTCTTGTTCCTTTGACTTAAAGCTGAGGAAGCCAATATATTTTCTGCTTTTTTTCAGATAATTTTATTAGAGTTATAATCATTTACAGTAACTTGTTGACATGTGGGTACAGTTTCTCATCTCCCCATAATAGGTGTCTGAAAAACTCTCACTCCCAATGTACTTAAAAAATTAAATCTGAAGGAGTGAAGCACCAGTTAGGAAATAATAGCCATTGGTCACTAAAAAAAAAAGTAAAAAAAAAAAAAAAAAAGAGTTCCAGGAAGTCCCTACATTATCTATTCATTTTCTGGTATGTTTTTCCTCTCAGCTCTATTGCCTAATTGCTTCTTATTTATTTATCTCCTTTCCTACTTTTCTAGCTTTGACCATCCCTTTAAATAAAAACTGAACACTTAGTTGCAAGAATTGGACTTCAGATTTGAATGTGGTTCCCTGCTTGAACCCAGACATTTTGCATTGAACAAACACAGCTATACATAAGTGTCCAACCCTTACCTATGGACAGGTCAAGCAATGTCCATGTCCACTGGTGGGGTGGACTGCACAACCACCTGGAGATACTCACCTAGAATATTCTCCTAGTTATATTGATGAGGATGAACAGGTGAAGATCTCTCACTGAGAAGCAGTATGGAGAAACTTAGTTTACCTTTTAGAAATTCACAAGGCTGTTCCTTACACATGAATGAAGGCTGGAAACTCACACTGAGTCAATATATTAACATTAAAAAAAAAATTAACTTTGGTGACACTGAAACACCAAATATCCTTAATGACATCCCTTCAGTTCAGCTATCCATGAACTTTGCCACTTTTTCAGCCTGAGCCAAGGTGACTGAATACCTCCTTTAACCATAACACTCATTCATCATGTATGTTTACAGTAACTGACATTCTTCAAGGTCATTGACAAAAAGCAGCCTACTGATGACTGAGGGTCTCCCTGGTCACACATTGGGGAAGGGCATTGGCCAAGATTTGAAATTTGGGTAATATGTGACTTATATCAGGAACCCCTGACTTTGAAAAATATACATAGAGTGACCCACCATGGACCCTTAAAACTATTTTCTGGCCTTATGAATTGTCTGCCTCATTAAAACTGTTGGTTGTTTAAAATTGCAGAGGTATAATTAAACAGGTCTGCAATTGATTTATGGGGGACAAACATAGCTATGAAATCACAGAAATATTATGTTGTAAAAGAGGTAATTTATGAAGATAAAAGTACATGCTGATGGGGAAAACTCAACTGAAGGATTCAAGGTCAACTGTAAGGACACACACATGCACACACATGTACACACACACACACATCAAAGACTCAGACACTGAAATATTTTCTATAACCACTTATGCTATCTTTCTAATCTTTGGTGTATAAATCTTGGGTGACCTCCAAATCTATGGAAATTGAAAACTTCCAAGTGAGAGTAACATCACAATGCTTTCCTTTGTGCCTTGAGTTTAGTGATTTTTTTTAAAAAAAACCTTTCCCTCAAGATGTGGAGAAAATGGAAGAATGCAGCTATCCCCACACGTATTTATTACATAATGCTAAACTATTTTGGAGTTTGAAATAAACTCAAGGAAATAGTCATGATAGCAGGATTTTGTGAGTGATGTTTCCTTTTCTGTATGCAGTGTTGCCTAAAGATGTATCTAATAGTTCCTATAGGATTATTTTGGAATCAATCTGTGGGTATGGGTACAAGTGATATTATGTTTGTGCCTGTAGTCCAGGAGTCCTCTGGAGTAAATTGGAAAGACCTTTGTCACCTTGAAGAAGTTCATAGTAAGTTAGAAAAGCAGGGATTGCACTGACTTCTATGTGGTAAACCATCTTGATAACAGAGGACAATTCATGCTGGGATAGCCTGAGGGTACTTCTTCCCAAGCAAGTGCTTTCTGGGTTGGAGAGAACTCAACTGGAGCCAATCTAGGCTGCTGCATGTGAGAGGGATCATGAACTCATGCCAAGCTAATGTTGCAGGAGATACACTCTGGAACTCTCAGAGCAGGAAAGCAATTCCAAGTGTGTTTACTCAGAAAAGCAGCTTGTATATATACTCGCCAAGTAGGGTGGAAACAGGATGTGATGTAGAGAGGGTGGAGTGAAAAAAGATTGGTGGAAATTAGGGTGTACTAGGAGAGGGGGTGGAGAAAAAAAAAGACATCATGAACTAGTGGGGATTAAACCAATGCCCTGGAGGGAGGGTGGTGCTTATTTAACAGTGGTTTATGTAAATAGACCGCAGCTTTAAGTGGGATCAAACCAATGCCCTGCAGGCATGCCGGTGCTTAGTTAAGCAGGATTAGAGACAGCAGCTTTAAGCCAAGGGAGCTGGCATATTACCCAACAAATTTAGATCTTCAAAGACTTGAAATTCACTGTCTACTTGAACTTCCTACTAATCCCTTCATTAGCAGCCTGAGTTAATAAGTAGACATTATGACCAGGGACAGGTGATCCATACCCATTCTGGCAGCTTCAAATAGCTGCTCTTGGACAATACGTTGTCCCTGCCTTTTGTCATGTCTCTCAAGTCCCTCAAAAATTTGTCTATCAATGATGCCTATTTATAACTATTTTGAAGAAGTGGCATGTCTTTTTCTCTAAAGATAGCTCTTTGTACCCTTAAAACTTACCCCAAGAAAACCAAGGTGGACACACCTGTCCATTTATTCTTCAATCAGTGCTAGTTATTTTTTCAGCTCTGCCTTACATATATTTTAGTCTTTAACATTTTAGACTCAGTGACCCAACCCAGAAACACTTGTGGGGATGGTTCATTATTCAATGCAATATCTTAGCTTAGTTGTCACATATTCATATCCCAACTATGTTGTCTTAAATTTACAACCTTAGTATCTGTTCCTTAAGAAGAAATGTCCACAGGTCAAAATAATATTCATTAGATATTTCCCTTGCATGTATCCTTTTGTGAAGCTACTATTAATTAAATCAAACTGAAGGATCCAGGTGCTGTTATAGCCAGTGAAGTGCACATATCACTAAGTGCAAGGACTAAGGTTGGAGCCCCCTATTTCCACTTGCAGGTGGTCTGCTTCATGAGTAGTGAAGCCAGTCTGCAGGTATCTCTTAATTTTCGCACTCTATCTCGCCACACCCCTCAATTTCTTGATGTCTTGTCAAATAAAAAGATAGAAAGAAGGTGGAAAGTCCACCTTCTGCACCCCACAATGATCTGGGGTACATATTCCTGGAGGGTTAAAGAATAGGAAAGCTATCAAGAGAGGGGAGGGGATAAGGAGTTCTAGTGGTGGATACTGTGTGGAATTGCACCCCTCTTATCATCAGACGGTTTTGTCAGTGTTTCCTTTTTATAAATAAATTTTAAAAAAAGAAAGAAAAAATACAGAAAGAAAAAAAATGGCCACCAGGAGCAGCAGATTCAAGATTCATTGTGCAACCACCAAACCCCAGCATTAACTCTGGTGCAAAATAAATAAATAAAATAAATAAATAAATAAATAAATAAATAAAACCAAGCTGATAATAAGACAATGTTCCTAATTTCCGTCTTGATTCATCCCTTTCATTTTTGAACATTCAGTAAGTCAGAAGTCATGCCTTATGATTTTCCCACATTTCTGTTTATATATTTTCAAATGTCAATGACCCTCCTGCTGGCCCCAAGCTCACCTTCATTAAAACATCGGTTCTAGTATTAAACTCATGTATCCCTCTGTCCTCAGAATCTGAATACCTTACCTTTACTCTAAACTCTGAAAATATCCATAACACACCACTAAGACCTTTGTTCTAACTGAGGAAACATTTTGCCAGCCTGATTTGAGTTATTATGTGAACTTGGAAATACTTAAAATACACTTTAATGCAGAATTTAAGTTGATTTAGGCTGTCTTTACACTCAATTTGTCTGAACTGGAAAATTCATTCTGCAGAAAAATCAAAATCAGCTACTCTATTTCCTCCTTACCCTGAATAAAAGCAAATTTTAAAGCAAATAGCAAATGCTTAATTCATTTAAGTATTCCTGAAATTTGAAAAGCCAGTCATATACTTGGGGGGTCTTAGTGTTTCTGTCATATTTATCAGTAATTTTAACCTAAACCCATTAAAAAATAATAAGCTTGTTTAGGTTGGAATTGAAAGTACCTGCTATTCTGTGAATCACTAAGGCAACTCCCATCCTCTCAATAGCGTGTTGAGTTTTTACAAGGAGAACCAGGAGGAGTTGGTTTCCTTTTGAGAAAAATAGCATAACTGTACTGCAGTATTTGTGGCTATGAAACTGGTCTTTGCAATGAACTCTAATTTGGTAAGAATGACATATATGTTTTTCTACAGATAAGTTAATGTGTTTGACGACAGTGATAAAACAACTATGAGCCAGAATGTGAAGTGGAATCAATATTTTTAGTCAATAAAATCAAGTCAATGATTTAGGGAAAACTGACCTTCTGAGGACTTAAGCAGTAACTGAATCACCAAAGCCAAACGTCTATGTTGATGTTCTCACCACACTGTCTTGACTAAATCTGGAGATAAGACAAGCAAGTTTGAGCAAGCATGTGGGAAAAACCATGGTAAGGATAGGGGGTATTAGTATATACTAAGATTTAAGGGTAAAATGTCATCTGAAACAGATATCTCTAAAAACATGTTAAAAGAAATGGGTAACCTGACTTCTGTAATTCCAGTGATTTACAGTGACTCAAAATGGCAAATGTCAGTTACATGATAGGGAATTTTTGAATGTAATCAATAGGCATATCCCAGAGTCATTAGTCAGGTTAGGCACATTCGGGTCCAAGTAGGTACCTTGTTCACTAAGAAATTCAGGTAGACACAGACAGTTGACCTGAGAAACTATGGTATATCTTGATTATTGCATATTCAGAGTCCAAGAATGACAACACCCACCACCACCACCACCACCACCACCACCAATCAAAGTCCCCAGAATGTATTTACAGACATTTAGCTTTGGTTTGTGTATGTTGTTGCAGAACACTGGAGAGATGATGTTGACCAGCTGGTATCTTTTTACAATTTGAATTATCACTGGCAGTGTGGTAAAGAGTATGGGTTTCCTATCACTGTCTGACTTCTTAATTTATTTTTTTGCACTGCAAAATACCAAACAAACTGTCTAGGTTTCTCATGGGATATGAAACAGATCAAAACAACATGTACTTTAAAAAGGCCAAAGGGTTGCTCACAAGTGTGTGCAATAAGTGCTAGTTCATTGCAGCCTTTCAGAGACAAAATTATTCACTGACACTTACTCTGTTCAGGCTCTGCACAGGGAAAAGCAGTAAGGCTGAGTTTAGGACTGTGGATTCCTGGTTCTCCTCTGCTTCCTTGTTCATAATCTAACAAATAATAGACATCCAATAAATGTTGGTTGAAATAAAGGCAGGGTCTATAGCTCCACATTTTTCACAGTATAGAAACAAAATATTATGGTGGGTCAAGCAAGCACATCTGTTTAAGCACAGGTCACCATGTAAAGAACCGGGTTGGAGGTTCCAATCCCCACCTTTGGGGGGTGTTATGAGTAGTAAAGCAAGCACTGCAGGTGCCTTTCTCCTTCCCTATATCCTATTCAAATAAAGAAGAAAAATAATGTCTTCCAGGAGCAGTGGATTTATCTTGCAGACACTGAGACTCAGCGATAATCCTGGTGACTATAAAAATATATATTTTTAATAATCCAAGGTCAAATCAGGGAATGAGAAGACATTTTAAATACTTATAGCAGAATAATCTGGTTTCTCCTGTGATAGATGGATCATAACATAAGATTGGCCAAACCTCAGGGGTAATGTGGTCAGAGGGTAGGCAATAAAACAGGGACCCAGAGCAAGGGTCTGGGTCTGAGTAGTTAGGAAATTGACTGGTTTAGAAAGAACTAGAGACCCAAAGAAGAAGATGCCACCCAGTGTAGGGGAAAAATGGTGATAAAGAATGCTTTGGCTTTCCTTTTTCTCACAATCTCTTTAAAAAATATTTATTTATTATTAAATAGAGACAGAGAGAAATTGAGAAGGGAGGAAGAGACAGAGAGGGAAAGAAACAGAGAGACACCGGAAGCCCTACTTCACCACTCGTGAAGTTTTCTTCCCCTTCAGGTGGAAACCAGTGGCTTGAACCTGGGTCCTTGAGATCTATAATGTGTGTTCTTAACCTGGTGCTCCACCACCTGGTGCCTCTCTACAATATCTCTTATTGGAAGAGTTCTGCCAGAAGCAGCTGGTATAGGAAACTAGGAAATTTTCCTGTTAGAGTTAATTTCCACTTCTTTTGAGCCTCTAACTTCATAATGCTGAGGGAAAGTGGTTTGGGAACTATTTGGATGAAAGACTGACCCAGGCCCAGCATGTCTTGCATATGAATAATATGCTATAGCTTAAGAATTAATCTCCTTCATTGTACTTTATTTTTAAGCCACCAGGAAAGTTCCATGAGTGGAACCATCTCACTTAGTTTTCTGTAATATTTGGGGAGTTTGGGCATAAGAACAAAAGAAAAATACAATGAAAAATTCAGATAAAGAATGATGGAGGGGTTGGGTGGTAGAACAATGGGTTAAACGCACAGGGTGTGCAAGGATCAGAGTAAGGATCCCAGTTCAATCCCCGACTCCCCACCTGAAGGGGGTTCACTTCACTTCACAAGCGGTAGGTGAAAGAGGTCTGCAGATGTTTATCTGTCTCTCCCCTTCTCTGTCTTCCCCTCCTCTCTGTCCTATCCAACAACAGAAGTAACAATAATGTGGGGAAAAAAAGGCTTCCAGGAGCAGTGGATTCATAGTTCAAGTAACCAGCCCCAGTGACAACCCTGGAGGCAAAAAAAAAAAAAAAAAAAAAGTGATGGAAGGAAGGCAAGAAAGGCAAGGAAAGGAGAGAAAAAGAGAGGATAAAGAAAAGGTCTTCATCACAATTTGTCCTTCAGGCAAAAGATGATCCTCTCAATTTCTAAGTAAGCCACTGTTAACAGAATAATGAAAGGATATTTGAGCTTAAGTTATGTTTTATTATTTATTTAGTGTAGTAAAAAAATTCAACATACAATAAAATAAGGTATCCTGGGGAGTTCAAGACCTGAAGTGGATCAGCTGAAACACGATCTTAACAAAAGATAATATGCGTACAGTCCAAAGACTGCAATTTCACACAAGGGAATAAGAAACTTCATGGTTCAAAAAATATTTTTATGTCTGGTTATTCACCCTGAGGGAGGGAACAGAAAGCTCATCTTTGCATTCCTGTCCTCTCTGCAGGCAGAGGCTACTTCTGCCTGCTCCTGTTCTGTGCTGCTGTCTGCCACTCACTCAGTACCATGGACCAGATGCATCATCACAACTTCCTTCTTGTGCAGTCTTGCTGCATATCTTGATTTTCCCAGTCTCTGTACCTGAAGTCTTCTCTGTACTTTGCACAACAGACCCTACTTGACATTCAAAATCACTTCAGTGTCACTACTTACATGAAACATTCTTGGCTTTTAGAGTCCATTTACAAAGAATTCTTCAGGGACCAGGTGGTATTACAGCTAGTTGAGCATACACATTACCACATTTAAAGGCCTGGGGTTGAGCACAGTTATCATAGAACTCATTCTCAGAGCCATTGCCTGGGGATATCAGACTCGTTAGTGATACCTATTACTTTTTGGACACTTTCCTTTACCCATGTGGCCTTGAGAAGTCTTGTGTTCCAGGGCCTGAGTGTTACTTCCAGCACAGCTATGTCTCTACAGACTCTCTGAGCTACTTTCTTCTCAGGAAAGGATGCCACATCTTTGCTCCATTCTGACACAAACATCTCAGTTTTCTTTGGTCTTCCTAACATGGGTCTAGGTTCTTCCACAGGTGGATATAATGTGACTGGTGTTTAGGCTTGTGGGTCTCAATAATTATGTCTTTAAAATTCTCCATTTCTTAGTGACATAGGTTCTTTCACCTGACTTAGGGTGGCTATTGTTCTTTCTTCTCTGAGAATTTTCCCCACCCAGCACACTTCTCTACTTTTGACAGAATAATTTTTTCAGGGATGGGGGTATAAGTGAGAAATAGTTTGTAAATCAGCCCTCCCATTTGTTAATTTTGAGGAGGAAATGCTCAGTATAAGTCAATATTTTTTACTTAAGAATGACTTCCAAATGCCTTCAGGAGAAAATGGTATCTGTTGGGTTTTCTCTCAGGATCCAGGGAAAGCTCAGGATCTCCTGTGATCAAAGACATTAGACCAACTCACAGCTTTACTTCTAGGTCAGTTGGCTACATGGTTTCTCCATCTCATTCTCTACACTCCAGAATATAGCACAGAAAACTGTCAAGCTAGGTGAGCAAATTGGCCTTCAAGCTTTTTACTCACTCTTCTATTAAGTCCCCTGATGCATAAAATACCATGGTTATAATAATAGACTCATTAGAACACCATCTCTACCAAGGAATGGAAACATTCCAGTACTGAGAAGCTTCCTGACACATTTGGAAGAGTACAGAACATCAGAAAATGAAATTGTATATGAGTTTATCTGATGATTGGTGCTATACTTCAGGTACCAAATACTTGGAGGATATAGGCAATAATGTGCTCATTTGTTTGATTTTATATTCCTCACAAAATATAAGTATGTTGCGTGTGTGTGTGTGTATTAGAAGTCCTAGCTCCAACACCTCAGAATAGGGCTGAGGTTTTAGGCAGTTCTTCAAAAGATGTAATCAAGGTAAAATATAGATACTCTAGTAGTTTATAACTCACATGATTGGAGAAGGAGGAAGAGGAGGAGAAAGAAGAAGAAGAAGAAGAAGAAGAAGAAGAAGAAGAAGAAGAAGAAGAAGAAGAAGAAGAAGAAGAAGAAGGGGAAAGGAGAAAATGACCATGTGTAAATAAAGGAGAAAGTACTTTGAACAAAATCAAACCTGCCAACACTGTAATCACAGCCTTCTAGTCTCTAGAAATGTGCCAGTCCCTGTTCAGGCACCAGATGCTGGGCTAGCTTCATGGGTGGAAGACAGATGACTAGGGACTCATGGCTGAGCTGGGAATGCAGTTCAGTCTTTACTGATGAGCAGGGATGTAGTGCAATCAGTCTAATCTCTCTTCATTATAAAATCCTGTCCTTTATATCTCCTGAGGCGGAAGTGTCAGATCAAAAGAGGAAATACGTAGGATAGAGGGTGGGGAGAAGGAAAAAGCACACATATCAAGCTTGCATCTAACCAGTGGGGATTAAACCAATTCCCTGTAGGCAGGGAAGATCTCAGGTAAAACAGTGATTATGTAAATAGACCACAGCATTAAGCAATGCAATAGAATAGGTCTTAGAAGTAGAATTAGAATCAGACCAACATTTCCCCCTTTCTTTTTAACTTAATGGCCATAGTATAAGGAGTTTGGGGTGAACAGAAACCTATATCGTGCAGGCATTTTCAAAAGAACTAGCACAAGACAGGAAGGAACAAGTAGGAGAGCAATAAGAACCAGTGTGATGACAAGGGGAGGCCAGAGGGGGCGTTTTCTGCCTCAAAGGGCAGGACCTAGCAGCTGAAAGGGAGTTTTCTGCCTCTGGGGCATCTCTTGCCTCTGGGGGCATTGCATGCCTCAAAGGATGTTTTCTGCCTCTGGGGACAGAGCCTAGTAAGGATGGGGGATTTCTGCCTCTGGGGGCAGGGACTGTAGGTGAGAGGGTGTTGCCTATAGAGTCCTAAGGCAGTTGGCTGCAAAGTCCATGGACTGCTGTGGTCAATCTTTGAGAAACCCAGCAGTGTAAAGGGAAGCTGCTGTAAAGTTGTGTAAAGTTTCCAAGAGGTGTACCAGTAAGTCCAATAGAAGTGTCAGTTCAATGTTTATGATCAGGAGAAGAAATGCCAGGGGATGAAATGCTGCACGTACATGTCATTGGGGAAGGTCAGCCACTGTAATTCCACTTTTCTGTAGAGAGTGAACTTTGGAGTCTGTGAATCAGTTTCTTTAGGTTGCGCCAGGTCACATCATTGGTTTCAGGGGCGGGGCTGCTGTAGTCATGCCATCTTGTGGGCGATGTCAGAGGACAGGGGTCCAAATGGATTTCCAGGGATTCCATATGATCAGATGCTTTTTCATGTGAAGACTTGACAGCTTTAATTCACTTAGTTGTGAAACAAAACTTGTAGCAGATTAGAAGTTTACTATAATTGATAACTTGATTATAATTGGTTTAAGTAGCTTTATAATTTGGAAGTCCTTTATAGTATGATTTCAAGGTTGTTTAAACAGTATAAACTCAATAAAATGTTGAAAGGTAAACAGAAGAACCATGGTTAGAAGCCTCAGGCATAAGAATAATTAGCATAAACTTTGTGCTATCTACCCCGCCCATACTCATACAGTTTTCAGGATTAAAAGTTTCTCTTTTATATCAAGATGTTAAAAAAAAATCAAAAGAGGAAAAAACAATTTTTGGGATTGTTTCTGGATGTCTCTAGAAATCATGGCTGCATCCAGCATTTTTTTTTTTTTGTAAAGTCAATGTCATACAAAAATTCAGTCATTCAAATCACTCTCTTACGGAATGCAACTGAAAGCAGACAGCAAACTTAAGATATTCAGAGAGAACAACGAGGGGGGAAGTGAGAGAAAAGCGGTAGGTAGTTTTTGTTTTTTTCACCTTGAATCAGATTATTTAGATTACACTATGTCTCATCATGAGTCCCCGGAAGGCATCCTAGTCCAAAAAGCTCCTCAAAATTCCATTTAAGGTGCTTCTGACAGTGCCTACGGGATTGTTGCAGGTATCCATTTTTAAAAACGTCTTCTCATCGAAGAAAGAATCAGGAGGGTAGAACTAAGCACGTGTCTCCATTCTTGGGGACTGCCAGGGTACTGGAGAATGATTTTCAAGTTAGAGTAGTCCTTCTCCATGGGAAACATGGAAAAGGGAGTCCAGAAAGTCCAAGGGGAAATCTACTTGCATCTCCCTAGTTCTACAATCATGGTCATAAGGAACCAAAGTGTGGCCTGGAGCAAAATGTTCCAGAGACAGAGAAACTGTCTGATGAAGAAAGAGTAGAGGCTTTGGGAAACCTCTTCATAAGTAGAAAGGCAGCCCATGGGTAGCCAAGCGGTGTTTACTTATCTGGGGGATGGATGGGTTAGGCCCCATGTTGGGAGCCATATGCAGTCCCTGTTTGGGTGTCAGATGCCAGGCTAGCTTCGTGGGTGGAAGATAGATGACCAGGGACTCATGGCTGAGCTGGGAACACAGTTCAGTCTTTATTGATGAGCAGGGATACAGTGCAATCAATCTAATTCTCTTCATTAGAAAATCCTGTCCTTTATATCTCCTGAGGCAGAAGTGTCAGATCATAAGAGGAAATATGTAGGATAGAGGGTGGGGAGAAGGAAAAAGCGCACGTATCAAGCTTGCATCTAATCAGTGGGGATTAAACCAATGCCCTGTATTCAGGGCAGGTCTCAGGTAAAGCAGTGATTATGTAAATAGACCACAGTTTTAAGCAATGCTACAGAAGGAGTCTTAGAAGCAGAATTAGAAGCAGACCAACAGAAATGTAAGTTTATATTGTTTGAACCCCCTAATATTATGACTTTGTGATTGAAGTAAAAAGATTTAGATGTTGACTTAATTCCCTTGCTGTTCTCTTATAACCCCCACCTGCAACTTTAATGTATTTAGTTCTCATTCAGTGAGTATTCCTTCATCAGAATATCACTGAATGCACATGCTATCTTCTCTTTTCACATCTCCTGTGTGTTTACCCAGTATTTGTGGACTACACTTATGTACCATCTCTGCATGTCTCAAAATGGCCCTGATTTATAATGGTTCCTTTTTCTCCATAGGTAAAACTAGGAAAGGAATTCATGTATAAGGGTGAGAAACTCTATGCCTGTAGTCCCTGATCATATGGGAGTGTCTCCCCTGCTCTTCGTGTTTATGGAATTTATTCCTTTTGCAGATTCTCCATGACAGAGGCACAGAGAGGAGACAGATGAGGGCTAGGTCAAAGATCCCAAGGCAACTGTGCTTTGAATGTGGATTACACTGAATGTGAATTACCTTTTGTCTTTCTCAGTTTCAAAAGACTGCAAATTATACTTGCTAGTCTTAAATATTTTGGCACCAGGGTATGGAAAAAAGTCATATGTCAATCTACTTTCAATTTATTCAAATATATGGTCAATGGAACAGTGGGGCAATCTGTCTGCATCCAAAGCTAGAGTATGCCTATGCACCAAAGCTGCTCATTTGGTAGAAGGTTATTACAAGAACAATTGCACAGTCTCTATATGGTCATTTACAGTTTTCTGGTCACTTTTACAGGCATCTTTTTGTTTTCATGCATGAATTACTTATTTTGGTTCATAAATATTCATAAGAATATTTGGTTCATAAGATATTGAAGTCCTGGGTGATGTTACTTTCTGAAAGTTCAGGCAGCTGTACTAATTCCTAGCCTGATACAGATATTCCCTTGTTTCTTCATTTCTCATCTCTGCCACAAATGTCTCCATCTGCTTCATTATCTCTAGATTTCAGGCAAAGCATATTAGACCCATGTACAATTTATCTAAAAATATTAGTGAAATGTGGGCCTCCCCTAGAGTACTTAGATAAACATATCCAAGACACATTGCTTCTGTGTGTGGATTAGTTCTAGCTAAAGTTGTACTGACTCAAGAGAAAGCCTTTACCACTCAACGATTTGGAAAAATAAAGGTTCAAAGAGTAATCTTATTATTCAGATTTAAGATTATCTATAGAAATAGCAGCTCCATTAGAGAAATGCATAAAGTATGGAATTCAAGTAATGATGCATATAATTAAGACTTTTTTATATAAATGAGAAATACTCTTCTGGTTATCCAAGTTTTCTTTTCCTTTCCAAGTTCCATACCTTCCTCTGTCTATTCTATAGCTCAGGGTATATATGTATATTCATATGTATATGCATATGCATATGTGTATATATGTATTCAATACATTCATTATGTCCTATTTACTTCTAGATCCTCCATACATTTGAAAAGAAAGATACCAAACTTCAGAAAGAACAAAATAATAATAATAATAATCTAGCCAACGTGTCATGAGAAAGCCTTCCCAGATTGCTCTTTTAAACTACAGGATAATAAGCTCATGTTATTTCATGCTTCCAAATTAGCTATAATTTGTTACATAGCAATAGAGAATTAATTCAGTGTCTCCACTGTTATCCTCTCCCTTATCAACTATATGACAACTATTAGGTTTGTTTTGCCCCCACTGCCAGTTCCTGGATTCATAATTGGGCTTCATCCTTAAATATTACTCAAGCAGTAGGTATATAGTACAGATAATAGACATTTGTATCTGAGGGCATAGCTAACTCTTCATAGGGTTAGCCCCTGTGTCTCCTTGCATTTGAGTGGGTGGGGAGAAAGAAGGGAATTTGGGCACTATGATCTTTCTGCACTGAAAGCTCCACATAGCTATGCCCATATTATATAAATTCCAGGAACCACAAAACACATTTGCTCAAAAACTGGGAGTAAACTTCCAAAGAAGTTTCAAAAACTGTCACCGTTTCTCCAACCCAGACCACAGTAATCTGAGACTAAGAGGAATATATTTTTTCTTCTTTTTTGAGAATTATAGTTGATTCTCCCACCAGCAGGGTTGAGAAATTTTTGGCCATCATTTCTTAGGAGACTGTGATTTATTTGTGAAATACTTAGAAGGGATTTCAATAAGAAGAGAAACCTCACCAAAGTCTCAAAGCTGCTGACTAGCTTATTTAAAAATATGTCACATAATCAGAAAACACATTGGGGAAATCACAGGAACAATATATGATAAGATTCATTCCCTGTCACAAAAAGTTAGTAATGCAAAATTTAAATGTATATCAGTGGAGGCAGGAAATGGAAGGATACCTAAATCCCATTTGTTCTCTGTTTTACGAACTAGTAACTAAGAATTTTTGTTCTGATGTAATTACAGACTCATAGAAAGTTGCAAAGAATGACAGTCTCATCTCTCTCAATGTCACCACTGGTGACATTGCATATAACCTTTATATATGATCAGAACCAGAATCATTACTAATACATGTATAGGTTGAATTGTATTTCCCCTTTGCAAAACATGGTTACATTGGTATGTTGATTCCCTAGTATCTCAGAATATAATCTTTTTATAGAAAAAGAGTTGTTGGAAATGTTATTAGTTAAGATGAAATCTCATTGGAGTTGGGTGGGCTCATAAGTTGATATAACTGATGTCCTTAATATATCTATGTGAGGACAGAGGCACACAAGAAGAATTCCACATAACAGATTTGAATTTGCAACCACAAGCCAAGTGGTGCCATGGTTTGCTTACAAATCATCAGAAGCTAGGAAAGGATGAAGAGGAATTTCAGAAATATATTTTATAGATACAGTGACTATGATGACATCTTGATTTCACTTTTAGCACCCAAAACTGTGAAGTCTGTGATTTGTGTATACATGATTTCACTCTCCCTTGGTCAATTAGACAGTGCTACAGACTCAAAAACGAAATGACGCCACAATACCATAGCTTTGCCCTATGTCACGGCACTCCCTTGTGTGTTAGGATTCGAATCTGAACCATATGCATCAAAAGTCACATGCCTTACCAAGTGAGCTTTCTCTTAAGCCCAAATTCGGTTGTTTTAAAGTATCCAGCTTATTTCACTTTATTATGGGAGCTCTAGGAGACTATAACTGTTGACTATATTCAGTTTTATCTCCTTTTCCATGCATTCTTCTTTGTATGTAGTTCCATACAATTTTATTCCATGAATAGATTCACATAAACACTTATTTGTGAAATATTAAGAGCATGGGTATAGAAGGTATGGACTAGTAGAAGATATCTGAAAATGACCTTTCTTTTGTTAAAATTTTTATTTATAAAATGGAAATATTAACAAGACCATAGCATAAGGATAATTCCACACAATTGCCACCACCATAACTCTGTATCCCATTCCCCACCTTGAAAGCTTTCCTATTCTTTACTGCTCTGAAAATATGGATCCAGGATCATTATGGGATACAGAAGGTAGAAAGTCTGGCTTCTGTAATTGCTTCTCCATTGAACATGAACATTATCAGGGCAAGCCATACTCTCAGTCTGCCTCTCTCTTTCCCTAGTGGGAAAGGGATTTGGGGAGGCAGGGTTTCAGAACTCATTGGTGGGCTCATCTGCCCAGGGAAGTCGGGTTGGCATCATGGTAGCATCTGGAACCTGGTGGCTAAAAACCAGTTAAGATATAAAGCAGAACATATTGTTGACTAATCATGAACCTAAAGGCAAGAATACTACAGATGAAGATTTGGGGTCTCTGATTTAGAAAAAGCTAGTAGGTCTATTTTAGGTATATTCCAAGAGGCCCATGGCCTTACTAGTTTTTGCCTGAGCCTGACATCTAATATGCAGGTGTGTTGTAACTTGAAACTTAAAAGGGGCTTTGGGCTGCAGTACATAAATGATTGACTACTGGGTGTTGAGAATGGGTTTAAACAATCAGAGGCTTTATTTGGGTGAAATGGGTAAAAGACAAATATCTAGGCGATACAAAATAAGCAGCTCCACTTAAGGTTAAGCAAAAGAGGGGCTTATTCAGTAAAATTGCTGAGAATGTGAGGGGAGAATTTAACTAAGAAAATAGACAAAAGTTCAAAGTCTACAAAATAAGTTACCCAAAATCACCATGTGAAAAGACCAGGATCAATCTGGGAGCCACAGCAAATGGAGAGTCCATGGTGGAAATCATAGGATCAAGAGAACTGGCTGCTCCAAGTCTGTCCTTAAATACATCCCTGTCAGTCTGCTCCACCTCAGGCTGATGTCATTCATATGCTAATTGTCCCAAACTCCTATTGGGGTCACAATACAGGTGGACCCAGGTTATTGTCGGGGGAGATGGTGTCATAGTTGGAAAAAGGAGTAGAAATTCGGATCAGGGGACAGTGTAGCTTCCAAATATAGGAAAAGTATATAAATATTGTTAACTGTAAACCCCACTGATTTGATCTGGAGCCCATATTCCACACAGGAGCCTATGTAACCTTTGTATCCCTATAGGTTTGAGCTTGCATTCTGTGGTCACAGGAACAAACCAGGCTGCACTAATTTCAGGACCTATCTTCCTCAGGTGGTAGTAAAGTATGTTGTCCAACCTCCCTTTGGGGAATGGAATAGTCCCTACCATTGTTGATCCACATTGAGGGTAAGGTCTTATGGGGGCACACAAACAGGTCCATTATGTTGTTCTTGATGGAGATGACCAGTGACAATGGCAAGAGGGATTTGTTAGAGTTCTAGGTCCATCATGTCTATGTGGGAATCCCAGGACTCCATGACTAGAGCCCCAGATGATAGGGTAGCCTGGTAGTGACCAAAGAGTCATCATCAAAGGATGCTGGAAAAAAATAACCTTTCTTGATAAATAGGTAATACACTGACTTGTTAGGAAGTATTCTAGGAATATATATTTTGTTGGTTGTTCAAGTCTTGCTGATTTTTTTTTTTTTTTTTTTTTTGGTAACTGCCTAGTTGTATAAGCAATTACCAAGGACAAAGCTTTGAACTCACAAATACAGTTACAGATTTTATATCTGCTTATTCTGAGGTTTATTAATTTTATCTCACATATTTAAAGCTCTATAGTTTGTTTAGCTATCCTGAATTTGTTGAATCTTAGTTCATTTTACCATTGCTGATGCAATTTAGAAATGATTGGTAATGGAAGTATGCAACATCCTCTTTTGTCCTTGAACATTTTAGGTGCTCTGATACCTATTTTGTCTGATGATATTACAGATTTTTTTTTTACAAGGGAAGAAAAAGAAAAAAAATGCACAGTATATCTTTTCCTACTCTCATGCTTTCAACTCCTCTGTGTCAGAATACTAGAAGACTCTTAAAGATTGTATGTCATTGGTTTATGTTTTCAGACTACTTTGCTATTCTCCACACATTGCCTTAGTTTTCTTCATCTGAAGGTATCTTACTTTAACCTACTTCCTAGAATATATTTTTACTTTATATAGAATTTAGGGTTGAAATTTCTTTGTTTATTTGTACATTAAAACAAATGCTTCTTCTTTCTCTTCTCTATGATTCAGATCACAAATCTAACATCACTTGGGTCTTTGTTCCCCTATTGATAATGTGCTTTTTTCTCAGCTTTTAAGATGTTTCTCTTTATATTATTTAGAAAGTCTTTTATTTATTATTTGTATTAGACAGAAACAGAGAGAAATTGAAAAGGGAGGGTAGATACAGAAGGAAAGAGACAGAGAGACACCTGCAGCCATGCTTCACCACTTGCAAAGTACCCCCCCACACACAGGCGGGGGCCCAGGGCTAGAACCCAGGTCCTGGTGCACTGTAATATAAGCAATATATTACATGTAATATATGTAATAACCAAGTAGGCTACTGCCTGACCCATTATGATGTTTTCTTATGATGGATGGGTATTGTTTACCATGTAATTTTAAGCATATATATCAACTCCACAGTCAATCTCTTTTCCTGGTCCTTTGCATTAAAGCTTGGCATTTTGTTCTTGTTACATGGATTCATGACTTTGTTCTCTAGACTTCCCATCCTATTTCTTCTTCATGCTGTTCACATTGGGTCTTTTATATATTTTTATTATTGTAAAGATAATTTATTAATTTCTATGAGAAAGAGAGCAATTCACTATTCATCTGGCTGTAGTGGTGTTGGGGCAGTAGCACAACAGTTAAGTGCACATAGTCTAAAGTGCAAAGACCAATGCAAGGATCCTGGTTACAGCCCCAGGCTCCCCACTTGTGGCAGGGAGATTGCTTCACAAACAGTAAAGCAGGTCTGCAAGCATCTATCTTTCTCTCTCCCTGTCTTCCTCTCCTCTCTCAATTTCTCTCTGTCCTATCCAACAGCAGCAGCAGCAACAACAACAGTGGAAGAAATGGCCTCCAGGAGCAGTAGATTCATAATGCAGGCAACAAGCCCCAATGATAACTCTGAAGGGAAAAAAAAGTGCCTCTGAATTTCTCCTTTCCTAGTCTATTTCCATGA
The DNA here is from genome assembly GCF_950295315.1 of Erinaceus europaeus. Classification (NCBI taxonomy): domain Eukaryota; kingdom Metazoa; phylum Chordata; class Mammalia; order Eulipotyphla; family Erinaceidae; genus Erinaceus; species Erinaceus europaeus. The sequence goes on along the minus strand of NC_080162.1, from coordinate 99,570,015 downwards.
GTTTTTTGCAGATACAATCCTCAGGAACCACTGCTTGTGGGAAGAGAGGCAGATCTCATACAGAGCCTACAGGAGAATCTACATAAACGCAAGCGCGCGCACACACACACACACACACACACACACACACACACACACTTTTCTGGATCTAACTTTATCTTCTCCTCCTACTCCATTTAGAAGCCGCTCACTCTATCTGTAGTGCATGGGTACAGGTAAGAAGTACATACTCTAACCCCCATTCCTCATTACTGTTAAGTTAGAATAGAGATTCAGCTCTCTATTCAACCCAGCTGACACTGTAATGGGAGTTTGGGTAAGAGGGAGTTTTCCATTAGTATCCAGCTAGAATAGAATAATTATTGTCAAAAAGAACTTTCTATGGTGCTCAATTGTCATATTCCCAGTTCCACACCTATGAACATCAGATTTTGCTGGGGCTATTTTGCCTTTACCTAAGATAGCTCTAAATTGCAGACTTCTCTAATTTCATTATTGAAACACATGAAAACTCTCTCTCTCTCTCTCTCTCTCTCTCTCACACACACACACACACACACACACACACACACACACACACACACACACAGTAGTGCACTACCCAATTAAGTTATCTTGCTGGCCCTAAAATTTATTTTTTCAAAATTTATTTTACTGATTTAATTATTTTAATTTATTTTTGTTAGTGATTTAATAAGGTTTACAAGATCATTAGATTATATGGGTATAGTTGAATATTGCACCCTCTCCACACTCCCATCCCCTTCTCATTTTCCCCCAAGACTAACCATTACAGTTTTCATGAAGTCTTAGGGACTGTTTGGCTATTTTTTAATATTTTTTTCAAAAATCCATGTGTTTCAATTTTTTATATTACACAAATGAAACGATCTCATAGTATTTCTGAGAAATGCAAGTCATTTGGCAATATATATTACCTATAGTAATAAAACTCTTTGAACCCAAAACACTGAATAATAAAACTCCTTGACTAAACCTCCTCTCCCATTCCTCACATTTTTTTAAAATGTACAATCAAGGGGTGGGAAGGAAGTTGCACAATCATTATGCAAAAGACTTTAGCCTGAGGCTCTAGGGATTCAAGTTTACTTCAAGGCACTGAAAAATGCCCCAGTGAAAAGAAGAAAAGAAACAAAAGGAAGAAGAAAAATGAGGAGGAGGAGGAAGAGAGAGAGATAGATAGGTGAGAGAGAGAGAGAGAGAGAGAGAGAGAGAGAAGAGACAAGAAAAAGAAAAGGAAAAAAGAAAAAAAAAGAAAAAGAAAAAGAAAAAAAAAGTCAGGGTATGAACTCAATGTCTCTTGGATACAGAGTACTGTTAAACTGTCACATAGATCAAATTTCTTTCTCTCTCTCTCTCTCTCTCTCTCTCTCTCTTCCCCCTTCTCATTTGCTTTCTCCTCCTTCCTCCTCCTCTTCCTCCATTTCCTTTTCTCCTCTTCCTCCTCCTCCTCTTTCCCTTCCCCCCTATTCCTTCTCCTCTTCCTCCTCCCTTTTTTTGTAAGAGAATGGTAAAGAAAGAGAAGGGGCAGTAGACATCACAGCACTGCTCCATCATACATGGAGCTCCTCTGAATTAATTCTATTCGCATTGGCAGGTAATCATTTCCACAATGTATAGATCTTTTCCTCTGCACAAATTGAAACTGTCATGCAGGTGTCAGACACACACTATTCTACATCTTATTTCTGTGATTTTTTTTTCACTACTCTACACACTAATGGAAATAGAATATTTGTATTTTTGTGGCTGTCTTGTTTCATTTAGTAAAAATCTTTCAAGGTTTTTCCAAATTGTAGCATGTGTCTGATTTTCTTTTATTTTTATTAGATTATTTAACACCAATACACCATTGTATGGATCTAAATAATTTTGTTCATTTATTCATGCAACAGCTGAGCTACTTCTACTTTTTGGTTATTATGAATAATTCTTCTGTTAATACGAATGAACAATATCTAAGATCTTATTTTTTTGGGGGGGGCAGATGGTGGTGCACTGGGTTAAGTACACATAGTCCAAAGCTCAAGGACCCGCTCAAGGTTCCTGGTTCAAACCCCCAGTTCCCCACCTGCATGTGGGTGGCTTCACAAGCAGTGAAGCAGGTCTGCAGGTGTCTATTTTTCTCTCCCCCTCTCTGTATTACCCTCCTCTCTCCATTTCTCTCTGTCCTATCCAACAAAAAATAAACAGCAACAACAAAAATGGAAAAAGTCTCCAGGAGCAGAGGATTTATTGGTATAGGCACCAAACCCCAGAGATAATGCTGGAGGCAAAAAAAAAATCTTGTTTTTAGTTCCATGCCCCAAAAGTAGAACTGCTGCATCATAGGTAATTCTTTATTTTAATGTTTTTATTAATTTTTAATTTTATTATTTTAATTTTTGTCACCAGGGTTATCTCTGGGTCCCAGCGACTACAAGGCAAAAGCACCATACCCTTTTTATTTATTCCTATATATTTTTTTCTTTATTTTTTTTTTGATAGGACAGTAGGAAATTGAAAGAGGGGAAGAGATGGAGAGAGAGAGAAAAACAAATACCTGCAGCTCTGCTTCACCTCTCCTGAAACTCTCCGTCCCGCCAAATAGGTGGGGACCAAAGATTTGAACCTCAGTTCATTGTACCAGGTAACTTGTGAGCACAACCTGGTTCTGCACCTAATCCCATGTAAATCCTTAAGTTTTTGTTTGCTTTTTTGTTTTATGTACAGGTGGATGGTTTGTCTTCATTATTATTCTTCAAATGATAAAGTACGCTTGTTGGCATATGGGTACAGTTTCTCATGTCCCTATGAATGATCATGTTTTTGAAGAGAGATAACAAGGGAGAAAATGAGAATGTTTCACTTTTGTGAGAATGAACAAACTAATACCTTTTTAAAGCTGAGTAACACACCAACCACATAACATCACAACTGACAGGGGCATCTTGAAGTTTCTGTTGGCATCATGAGTACAGTTGTCCTTGGGCTGTTTACCTGCTTCAATCATTCAATAAATTTTTCTGAAGAATAATTAAATTTTATATCTTTTCATCAGCCCTGGAGTATGTATCCTATTAGGTAAGTGACTAACCTAAAAGTCATATGTAAACATTACAATAAAGACCGTAGCAAACCTTTATATTTTTAAAGAAAATTTAACTTCTATAATCTCACTTATCCTCTTTGTGTCACTGTAAAGAAAGCAAACAAAGTCAAGATGATCTCAGTTTCATAGTAAAGGAAATGAACTCAGAGAACTAGATCTGAGAGTATTATGGAACTTAACGATAATTAACCATTGATCCTGTTTGGCCATAATGCCTATATCATTTGATTGAAAAAATGGTAGTAGTACCACTACACCATGTGAGACTATTGACCCCATTTTATGAATAGAAAATGGTCTGTAAATGAAACTGTACCTTGTTCCTTAGCTTGGAAACCACAGAAAAGAAAAAAAAAATGTAAACGGAAGGCCACATGGTGGATTTAAAACATCTGGTTTGCATTTGAAAGACGTAATAACTTTGTTACCTAGACTTGTAGTTTATTTTCCTGATTTATCATCAGAGGCTGAAATATACATCCCAAAGTAAGGCATTAGTATTAGTAAGAGAGGAGGTGTGTGTGTGTGTGTGTGTGTGTGTGTGTGTGTGTGTGTGTGTGTGTATGTGTGAGATAGATAGAAATTTAGGGGCATATGCAGTGGTGGACTAGGCATATATGGAAACAAATGGTGGGAAGTTCATCTAATTTTAGGGCTAAAGATATCAAGGCAACCAGAATAGAAATCACTGGATATGTTTTGCTAATAATACATTCATTGAGATCCAGCATTGTCTATTTTATCTGGTAAGCTATTTAGAAAGAAATCTGGGGTCTGGCAAGATAGTTCACTTGGATAATATATTTGCTTTATAATGCACATGACCCAGGTTCAGAAATAACACCCACCATGGTGAAGGAAGTTTTGATGCTATGGTGTTTTTTCTGTCTGTCTCTATATGTGTCTGTCTCTGTTTCTCTTTCTGAAAAAGTCTATCTGGAAAAAAATATCATTCTGAGGCAGTAAAAACACAGCAATGACAAAAAATGTGGGATGGGAAAGAAAGGACAGGAAGGGAGAGGAAGGGGAGAAAATAAAACATAAAAGAAGATAAAGGAGAAAAGAGAAAAAGAAATTTATTTTATTGGATGGAAAATTAGCTTGCTTGGATCATACAATTTGAATTGTGCTCAATCCAGGTTTGAACCTGACAGCTACTGCATTGAAGGAAGTTTTGCTACCCCTTTTACTCCCTCTCCCTCTCCCTCTCCCTCTCCCTCTCCCTCTCCCTCTCCCTCTCCCTCTCCCTCTCCCTCTCCCTCTCCCTCTCCCTCTCCCTCTCCCTCTCCCTCTCCCTCTCTCTTTGCTTGCCTGCCTGCCTACATTTTGGTCTTCATAGTTCTATCTGTAAAAATTAGTTCAGAGTGATGAAGCCCTAGAGACAACCAAAATCAAAACAAATAAAAACATATAAATTGATCTCATAAAACTGCTTCAGATGAGTACTCAGTTCCCTCAGAGCCCCACAATGCAGACAATGATGAAACTTGACTAGGGCATCCTGAACCCCCGGTATCCTTCTAATGTGTAGCCAAGGGTCCTGGTGGTCTAATAGTATCTTTGGAAAGCCTCCTTGCCTCCCTGGATTGTACTGTCAAGTTTCTCTGGAATGTGACCCAGTTATCAAGCCCTGTCCATATATGTTTTTACAGCAACATCAGGATTCTTACCCACAATTTTATGAACTACGCTAAAGATATAAGGCATAATGCCAAATCCAGATTGGGTAGACTAATAAAATGACAGAATTACTGCTCAAGGACTTTTCTTAGCTCCTTTAAAAGTAAACGAATCAAATGTTTCTACTTTGTTTCAACAGTCAGATATACAGTAGATTTGTTTGCAACTTGAACTGTTCCGTGTAACTTTTATGACTTAATTTTTCTATGCAGTAGAATAATTCAGGTCTGTCTTAATCACCTCATTAAAATGTCAAGTTTGGGTTGATATATGTTATCTTTTCTCTATCATATAATAAGAAAACAAAAGGGGTACTGGGATTTCTATTACAAGCTCTAAACTTAGATTATCAGTAACATCTCGGGAAATAATGTTCTGCCTGTGAATGCAGAACATGTCCTCCTATACTTCTATTTTTTTATGTTTAAAACTTCTGATAACTTCAGTAATGTATTCTGCTTTAAGCATCTACTGGATAAAGCCTTCTTCTGAGAACAGAGGTGCTAGTCCTGGCATTATAGGAAGAGTGCATCTATGCCTAGTCAGATCCTAGGTGGAATGGTCAGCATGTCCCCAGGGTGAGGTTTTAAAATTGTAACCTTTCCCTGATTATCTAATTCCAATAGGCTACAACATGTACTGAATTTTCTCTCTGTTTTCCAGAATAAGCTTTATAAATATTTTGCATGATGGGTTTCCTAAGACCCTCACTCAAATAATATATTATATACTACATATAACAGACAGTCCGCATATATCTACTGAGTTTAGATGAAAGAAAGTTTAGATGAAAGTTTACACAATGCAATATCATGATGCCAACTAGACTTTCCTGGACAGTTAACCCCACCAATGTGTCCTGTAGCTCCACTTCCTCAGAGCCCCACCCTACTAGGGAAAGAGAGAGGCAGTCTGGGAGTATGGATTCACCTGTCAATGCCCATGTTCAGCAGGGAAGCAATTTCAGAAGCCAGACCTTCCACCTTCTGCATCCCACAATGACCTTGGGTCCATACTCCCAGAGGGTTAAAGAGTAGGAAAGCTATCAGGGAAGGGGATGGCATATGGAGTTCTGGTGGTGGGAACTGTGTGGAGTTGTACCCCTCTTATCCTATTTTTTTTTGTCAATGTTTCCTTTTTATAAATTAAAAAAAATGCTGTAGAGGAAGGCTGAAAAGTCAGTTATTAGAGTGATACTATGTGAGAAGAGCTTGATTAGCCTTTAAGGGGAGAGGAAGAAGTGACATACATGGTGGGGCAAAGGATAAAGTGTTGGATTTGAGATCTTGGGGATCTTAAGTTCAGTCTCCAACATTGTACTCAACAGAGTGATATTCTGGTGTGCTCTCTCTCTCATATATATATATATATTTTTTTTTTCATAAGTTAACTAAATCTTAAAATAAAACATTAGATTAAGGGGTCACACTATGCAAGCAGCATTCAGAATATGTAAAATACAAGAAAAGGGATTCTTCAATATTTCTATTAGTCTAGTGAAATTGGGTTTAGACTTCTGGTCTTCAATACTGTAAGATAATACTTTTTGTTTTTTGTTCTCCTGTGGAGAGCAGTCTGAAGAACTCTTAAAAGGCTAGAAATGGACCTACTCTATGACCCTGCAATTCCTCTCTTGGGGATATATCCTAAGGAACCAAACACACCTATCCAAAAAGATTTGTGTATACCCATGTTCATAGCAGCACATTTTGTAAAAGCCAAATCCTGGAAGCAAGCCAGATGAATGGTTGAGCAAGTTGTCCTCTATATACACAATGGAATACTACACAGCTATTAAAAATGTCGATTTCACAGTTTTCATCCCATATTGGATGGAGCCTGAAGAAATCATGTTAAGTGAAATAAGTCAGAAACATAAGGATGAATATGGGATGATCTCACTCACAGGCAGAAGCTGAAAAACAAGATCAGAAGAGAAAATACTGAGCAGAACCTGGACTAGAATTGGTGTATTGCACCAAAGTAAAAGACTCTGAGGTGGGAGGGGGGAGAATACACATCCAAAAAGGATGACAGAGGACCTAGTGGAGGTTGTATTATTATATGGAAAACTGAAAAATGTTATGCATGTACAAATTATTGTATTTGCTGGTGACTGTAAAACATTTATCCCCCAATAAAGGAAAAAATGATTAAATAAATAAATTTGTATTGTCTTTAAATTTATGCTAATTTGTCAGAGAAACAATAGCAATCCAAGAGATACAGAAACCCTAGCCTTCCTAAGCCTGTGTGACCTGTGATGTAACTATGATAAATCATAAAGGATTATGGGACTTATGGTCACTTAGAGGAGTGAGTGGTATTTATAGACAGTTGTCATCCAGATAGCTCTCCTTGAGCACACTTGTTGCAGCTCTCATCAATCATTGAGATATCTCCCCTCTACTCTTCAACAACATAATGTGGTAGAACCAGCTTGAAAGAGACCATCTGATATTGGCTAGGTAAAAAGTCTTCTGTCTGAAGCTGCTGTCACCTACTTGGAAGCAGTTAGCTTATTAAAATCAGAATACCTTGCTGGAGTGGGAAGTCTGATGAGTCTCAAATCACATTGTACCAGATGTCCGTGAAGTTGCTGTGATCCTCTCCTCCAGCCATCTACAATGAGTGTGGTGTAGACTTGTAAACAAATACTACCAGCTATGCAGGTGAAATCATTAGATGACATTTCCATTCACCGGGTCTTTATTGAATTGATTTCAGGATTGTTGGTAACAGAGCAGATGTGGTGGTGTTCACCCCATTTCTTGATGCCAGAATAGGGAGTAGAACTAAGTAGCAGATCATCAAATTCATGTTTAATGGTGAGAACTGAGGTCACTTTTCCAAGGCTACAGAATCAGATATAAATAAGGAGTCATAATGAGGATGTGTATTCAAGAATGCTGGGACAGATTGGTCTCTACTGCAATTACATCTGATAAGAACTAGAAGTGATTTCAGAGTTCTACTTGATCACGGTCTAAGAAAATTTATATTCACATTTCCAATATACACTATTTTGCCACTCTTGAAGGATCTAAATTTTCTTAGTGTAGCCACAAAAGTCTAGCTATTTCAGAGATAAACCACAAAATGTGATTAGTTTTAAATGAGTGGAAAACTATGTAGTTCAAATAAATGCAGAAATCATTGGTTTGGGAACCAAAAGGTAAAATACTCCCAGCTGTAGTGAACACTTTCTATTTTCTTGAAAAGGATTTACAACACTGGAAAGGGCTGAGAAAGAAGAAATGCTAATTAAAAATGTGTTTACTTTTGAGAACTACTCTGATAAAAACATATTGAGCTATGCGTACTATATATAAAGCACTTTCTGCAATGTCTTTTTAAGGAAAGAAGAAACATTTTATTACTTTTTAAAAGAAAGATCACATTGTTGCTAGCTTTTTTTTTCTTTTTTGTAATCAAAATTTAGGTCCAGGCTTATTATTATTATTATTATTTTCCAGATAGAGAGGAAGAAAAAGAAAGGCAGAAGAGAGAGCAAACAATCCTACAGCACCTACGTTCCCACTTTCTCCATTGTGGTAGGGATTAGACTCAAACCTAGGCAGCATTCATGATAAAGCAGACATATTCTCAAATGAACAATCATGCCAGCCTTAACATCTTTTTTTTTTTTTCTAAACTCATACAACTCCTATTGACCTACCATCAAGTTTACATTAAATGTTCAATTTGAACAGACAAGGAGACTTTTATTTTCCTTTTTTTAATTCATAAAATGGAAATATTGTTAAGACTATAGGATAAGAGAGGTACATTCTACACAATGCCCACCCCCAGAGCTCCATATCTAACCCCCTCCTTTGATAGCTTCCCTATTCATTATCCCTCTAGGAGTATGGACCAGGAGAATTTTTCACCTCTTTCTGTCCCTCTGAAACTGGATTGTAGTGCTAGAAGTAGATGATATAAATGGATATTTGGGGTCACATGATAAGAACTGCAAAAGGATCTGAGAACCAGATTACAATCTTGCCTTACTCATAGCACTTTATGTTGCTCTAAGAAAAACACAGTTGGGATACACAGACCTTTATTTTATTTTATTTTACTTTATTTTATTTTTCACCAGAGCACTGATCAGCTCTGGCTTATGGTGGTGCAAGGGATTGAACCTGGGACTTTGGAGCCTCAGGCATGAGAGTCTCTTTGCATAGCCATTATGCTATCTACCTCCACCCCGCAGTCTTTTATTCTGTGGAATACTTCATTGCACAGAATTTTAAAGGAACTCATTATCTCGGTAGGGTTTAAGAGTATTTTCCTCTGCACCTGCATCAATTTGTGTACATTGGCATCCCATGACATCTATGACAAATTGCTATACACTAAGAGACTTTAAACCATACAAATCTATTATCCTCTATTTTGAGAAGCCAGAAGTTCAATGGACAGTGTGTTTCGCCATGGACTACTATCAAGGTGCCATCAGCATTGAATATTTTGTAGGCTCTGGAAGAACTATTTCCTTTCTCATTTTAGCTTCTAGAAGTGGCCTGTATTTTTCAGTGCATACACCATTTCTGTCTTCAAGTTTAGTAGCAGAGTATTTTCAAACCTCTCTGCTAACCCTCCTGCCTCTTTCTTTCTCTTATGGGGACTCTTGAGATTACATTTCAGGCTCCTTACATGGCTCAAATTCATTTGCCATCCCAAGCCACCACCCTTAACCACAAAGTAGTCATTTGTGCCAACTAAGAAATTGGTTCAGAGTTTGAGATTAAGAAGTAGGAAAATTATCATGTCTATCATTCTGAAAATTTCAAGGGTTGTGCTTAGGCTATTTTCTCCCCTGTCTTGTCCAGGCTTGCTTTCAGGAACCTCTGTTAATGGAGGCTGAAGTGCTTGCTTGTCAGCCTGGGACTTGTTTATTGTAGTGACACCAGCCTGCTGGATCCATAAGTGATGTTTTTATGCAGAAGGAAGAACAGTTTCATTAGTCATTTTTCTCTCTGTCCCTAGTATGCTTCTCTACTAAAGATATTACACTTAGCAGAACACCAATTTATTTAAGTGGTTCAGTATACCAGTTATTCTTGCTTTCAGTGCACCATGGTATTCGATCCAAATCATCTGCTTTGTGATGATGCTTTTAATTATAAAGGAAACATCATTCAGATCTACTGAGTAAAATCCCTTATGTACTAGTCCTTCCCTTCCTTGGCTGTTGCTTGAGAATTGGTCTCTTTGCTGTACATACTGGCCTATCAGACTCCCTGTCTTCTGATTACAGCTTGGTTCAGTGGAGCTATGACTTTGCTCCCCACAAAAATACATACTCTCTGAAGGGTTAGGACCAGAAAAACAAACAAAATACAGTTAACTAACACCTGTTAGTATGCTAAGATTCAATTGACTTAGTCTTACTCCAGATCTTTCCATATTCTGATGGTCACTTGGTCTCATCCCCAGCCCCTTCTATGCTTACTGCATCTTGAAACCTCTTTGCACACAAACTTAAGGGGAAAATCCAGGTGCTTTTATTTCCTGCAGGTATATTCAGATGACATCATAAGTGCTAAAGCATACATTGAAAAGAACGTATCAGAACCATCTGATTCTTGAGAGCTATCTTTTTGTTTCCCTGCAACAAAGGAAAAAAGTTATACCATATGGCATGAAGAGTCAAATGTAAAAATAAAGCTGTGCAAACAATCTAGAGAGAGTTATATGAATATTTATTGAGTTCCAGGAAGAATATGGACTTTGTAATTGTAATGCTTTGGAGAAAATTAATTCACTAGAACTCCTCCCTGGGAAGAGTAATAGTAATTGTTTGCCAATAATTCACTGAATAGGGATGGCAAGATTCAGAGGTACTTAGAAAAGGCAAAGGCTTTGTAAAATTACATTCTGGAAAACTGGAGAACCTTGTTAGTAATCTGATTTTATTCTCTGCTTAGTACTAGTAACTTCTTTAGCATCGAATTTTGACCTAAAGTATTGGAAGAGTAGGAATGCAAGGTTTTGGTAGAATTTGGTGAGATATAGGGGTGGGGTATACCTATTTGGATTTAGTAAAAAATTAAAATCCCACTAAGAAGCAAGATTTATAAAGAGGCTTTTTAAAAATATTTATTTATTTTCTTTTGTTGCCCTTGTTTTATTGTTGTAATTATTGTTATTGATGTCATTGTTAGATAGGATAGAGAGAAATGGAGAGAGGAGGGGAAGACAGAGAGGGAGAGAGAAAGATAGACACCTGTAGACCTGCTTCACTGCCTGTGAAGCGACTCCCCTTTAGGTGGGGAGCCAGCGGCTGGAACTGGGATCGTTATGGGTCCTTGTGCTTTGCACCATGTACACTTAACCTGCTGCGCTACCACCCGACTCCCAAGAAGCAAGATTTAAAAATTCCCATTAAGAGAAATAAAGGTCATAAAGATTGTTATAACCAAAGACATTAGGTTGTCAAGCCTTATTGAAGAAGTTCAGCATGGGATGAACCATGGAAAGCTTTTGTTTAATGAAAGGGAATAGAGGGAAGAAGCCAACAGAAAGACAGTCAGGAGGAAAGGAGAATGAGAAGGTGGTGTGGAAAATATTTTTGGAGTCAATGAAAAGGGCAAAGAAGAGATTGAGTGGTGGTGCACCTGGTTGAATATGCACATTACCAAGAGCAAGGATCTGGAGTTCAAGATTTCACTACCCAATTTTAGGTAGAAGCTTCATGTGAAGAAAGTGCTGCATGTATTTCTCTTTCTCTCTCCTTCTTCCATCTCCCCCTCCTCTCTCAATATCTATCTGTAGCATAAAGGAAAAATGGTCACTGGGATCAGTGAATTCATCATGCAGATAGAGATCCAGCGATAATGATGGCAAAAATATAAAATAAAGCAAGAAGAAAGACAGAAAGAAAGAAAGAAAGAAAGAAAGAAAGAAAGTAAGAAAGAAAGAAAGAAAAAGACATAGAATGGGAGGATTCATTAAAGGCTGATGGTAAAGAACAGTGGGTGATGCCAAAAGTCTAAAGTGGGTAAGAGGAATGTGAAATAGCATAGCTATAGCCAGGGGAAGGTTCAGATATGCAAGGACATAGCCCCCAAACACTCTCCTCAATAGACCTCCCTTCTAGACTCCTATTCTAAATCCTCCATCACAGCTTTCTCACATGAGTGGCTTCCTATAACCTTTCAATGAACAAGAGAATGTCTCCTATACATATGTGGAAGCCCTAACCACCAATATAACTATATTTGGGAAAAGAATCTGTAGGCATGTAATTAAAATTAAATGAGATTATAAGATAAGTTTATTAACTTATGAGGATCAATGAAGTGATTCAGTTTTATTCTTCATATTTTGATCCAATTTTCCCAACACCATTTGTTGACTAAGGTTTCCTTTTTCCACTCAAAATTTTTGGTCCTTTTCTCAAATATTAAATGTCTATAGGTGTTGGGTCTGATTTCTAGGCTCTGAATTCTATTCCACTGGTTACTGTGTCTATTTCAACTTCAATACAAGCTTTACTTTCTCCCTATTACAAAAATTTTTATTTATAAAATGAAAATATTGGGGAGTCGGGCGGTAGCACAGCAGGTTAAGTGCACGTGGCGCAAAGCACAAGGATCAGTGTAATGATCCTGGTTCGAGCCCCCAGCTCCCCACCAGCAGGGGAGTCATTTCACAGGCAGTGAAGCAGGTTTGCAGGGGTTTATCTTTCTATTCTCCCTGTCTGTCTTCCCCTCCTCTCTCCATTTCTCTCTGTCCTATCTAACAGTGATGACATCAATAACAAAAATAATAACTACAACAATAAAAAACAAGGGAAATAAATAAATATATAAAAAAAGAAAATATTGGCAAGACTATAGGATAAGAGGGTACATTTCCACACAATGCCCGCCCCCAGAACTTGGTATTTAATCCCCTCACTTGATAGCTTCCCTATTCTTTATCCATCTGGGAATATGGACCTAGGATCATTGTGGGGTGCAGAAGGTGGAAAGTCTGGCTTATGTAATTGCTTCCCCACTGAACATGGGCTTTGGCAGGCCATCCATACTCCTAGTACCCTGTCTCTCTCTTTCCCTAGTGGGGCAGGGGTCTGGTGAGGTGGGGCTCCAAGACACAATGATGGTATCCTCTGGCCAGTGAAGTCAGGTTGGCATCATGGTAGCATCTGGAACCTAGTGGCTGAAAAAGAGATAAGATATAAAGCAGAACAATTGTTGAATAGTCATGATACTAAAGGCAAGAATATTGCAGATGAAGATTTGAGGTCTCCATTTTAGAAAAAGCTAGATGCCACCTCACCTTAATTAAAATGTCATGCATCAAAAATGACAGCAGCAACAAATGCTGGGGAGGTTGTGGGGACAAAGGAACACTCCTACACTGCTGGTAGGAAATGTAAATTGGCCCAACCTCTTTGAAGATCAGTCTGCAGAACTCTCACAAGGCTAGAAATAGACCTCCCATATGACCCAGTAATTTCTCTCTTAAGGATATATTCTAAGGACTCCATAACACCCAGTCAAAAAGATATATGTACACCTATATTTATTGCACCTATACACCTATATTTATAGCAGCACAATTAATAATAGCTAAAACCTGGAAGCAAACCAGGTGCCCAACAACAGACGAATGTCTGAGAAAGCTGTGGTATATATACACAATGGAATACTATAGAGCTATTAAGAACAATGAATCTACTTTCTCTGACTCGTCTTGGATAGAGCTAGAAGGAATTATGATAAGTGAGCTAAGTCAGAAAGACAAAGATGAATATGGGATGATCCCTCTTATAAACAGAAGATGAGAAAGAACAGAAAGGAAAACTCAAAGCAGGATCTGACTGAGTTTGGAATATGGCACAAAAGGAAAAATATCTTGGTAGAGAGTAAGGGCAGATGTTCAGCTTCACTGGGGTGGGCAGGTGGGATACAGACCTTTGGTGGTGGGAATGGTGTTAATATATATTCCTGTTAACTTACAGTCTCATGAATAACTCAAATAAATTATGAAGCTGCAAGTAAAAGCTGCACAGTTGGTTTAAAATAATATTTACATTGATAATATGTCAAAATGATAATATTTTTACTAGATTTAGTCAAATAAAATACATTTCTAAAGCTTAATATAATATTTTTTAAATACGTGTTTATTAATTTTTGAAAAGATAAAGAAAAAATTGAGATGGTGGAGGGAGATGGGGGAGAGACAGAGAGAGAGAGAAAGAGAGAGAGATGCATCTATAGCATTTCTTCACTGTTTATGAAGCTTAATTTCTACATGTGGGGACTTGGCGTTTGAACCTGGGTTGTTGTGTACTGTAATGTGTGGGTTCAACTGGGTGCACCACTGCCTGGCCCTACTAATCAAACCTTTTAAAACTTACTTTCAATGTATCTACAATAATAATTCAAGATTTTCTATGTAGTTAGCATGCCATTTCTTACTTATTTCTAATTAAACTAAAATACACAAAGAGATAGATGTTAGATAGTAGATAGATAGATAGATAGATAGATAGATAGATAGATAGATAGATAGATAGATAACCAGAGCACAGCTCAGCTCTGGATTATAATAATTCTGGGATTGAACCTATAAACTCAGAGTCTCAGGAATATATATATGTTTGTGTGTGTGTGTAATTTTTTTACATAACTATTATGCTGTTTCCCAGTCCTCCATAACATTTCTTTTGTGCGGTAGTGCCCGGCCTGGTTGAATCAGCTTCCTTCACTGTGAATTCCCAAAGGACCTTGTCATTGCTTATGGTATAGCATGTATACACTGGAACTTAATCACCTAACCCCTGTCTTCTTCAATGAAGTCTGCTTCTTGATGAGATACGCTGAGTCCTTATCAACAGAATATTCTATAACTTAATCATATATGCATAGAAGATATTCAGATATAATTGAAAGGATGAAAGTAGGAAGAGAAATGAAAGAAAAAGGGGAATGCTACATAAGAGAAAGAGTAAGGGAAGTGGGAAAAATCAAGAATACTAGTGTGCAGAATAGTGAGACTCTACTATCCAGTAGGCTGAGTAGGCAATTAAGGGGAGAAAGGGACCTACCCAGGTTTAGAGACTTCAAAGTCCCTCTTGATCTTAGTCAAGAGAAAGAAACCAATGATGCAATGACAAAGTCACAAGAACAAGGGTCAAATTCCTGACAAATGATTTTCTAGCACAAGAGGAGTTAAGCACTATTTGATGTTCATTTATATCCACACTCAGAGGTCTAGGAGAATAATGCAAAAACAGTCTTCCAGGTTATTATTTAAGGGGAAAAAAAGCACATTCTTCTTCATCTGTTGACCTATCTGATGAAAGCATAATGGGTTTTTGAATTTATCAACCTGGCAGACATTTTCTTTTAATGTTTCTTAACCCATAGGCCATAAATCAACCTAGCTCTGCTTAAGTATGGAAAACCCAGGATTTTTTTTTGGGGGGTGGGCAGGTGTGGTGCTCATATGTAGAATTACCCTGATGCGGGTGGAGCTCACCAAACTGTTAGCTCTGGCCCTGGACAGAGCATTCCAAGTGTTGGAATGCATTACATACCCAAGATAAGACAGGTAAGACAAGTTGGATGAGTTAAATCTATGAAATGGGTAAGGTATCAAATGAAATTATTGTTATTACTCTATCTAAATAAAATGGAATTATTCATTCTATAACTTCTAGAAGATGTATGTTCTTAATTGAGAAGACAGGGTCTATTTCAAACAAACATAAGTGAATAGCAACTCTTCACTCTTTTTCTATTATTTAAAAGTTGTCTAATTCTACATGTGGAATCTAGTCATTATTGCTTAGGAATTACTTTTTATTGAAAGAAATTGAATGTATAAATTTTATTCTTTTAAAGTACCATTACAGTTATTTCAAATAAAAATATTGATATAAAAAAGTCATAGGCAAGTTTTCGGAGTCAGCAGTATGAATGAACAGGAACATTTTATAAAATCCTGAAATCTAAAGGTCTTTTTGGACTCAGTCATATTTAACATTCAGTTGAGTCCTTTCATTCTGATCCTCTGACTGTTGGAAACATCATACAGATCTGAGTGACACTCTGTAGTGCTGTATTTCCTGGCATTGTTGGTTAGAAGAGGTAGTGTCCTATAACTATAGTCATTAAAAGGTAAAACCTTCTATGGTGCTTTTGTTGGTGGTTTAACATATATCAGTTTTATTGCAATGATGATTTATTTAGTTACATAAAAATCTTGGCAGTAAAATAAGCAAAGAGAATAGATCAGCTAGCCATTTGATGAGGGCCGCAGTCTTTAAACTTAATTTTCCAATATACAGCTACAAGGTCAGGGGGATTCAGCATCATAGATCTAGGGAGAGAAGGTGAGCAGGTGAAAAGCAGCAGGAAAATACATCTATTTCCCCAAGACATTCATTAAAGTGATTTATTTTATCCACAATCCCATGAGTTTGTATAGTTCTGTCCTATGCTCTTGGTGTCAGGTTGACTTCAGTGACACACTAATTGTGTCCATGTCTCGTAATTTATTTTGCTCACCACAACTGCACAGTGTTATCAACATGTAATTTATTTATTTATTTATTTATTTATTTATTTATTCATCTATCTATTTTGCCTCTAGGGATATCTCTGGGGGCTAGTGCTGGCACTATGAACACATAGCTCCTGGTAACCATTTTTTCTTTTCCTTTCCTTTCCTTTTTTTCTTTTTCTTCTTCATATTATTCAATATGACAGAGAGAAATTAGAGTGGGAAGGAGAGAGAAAGAGGAAGAGAGAGAGAGAGGGAGAGAGATAGACTTTCAGACCTGCTTCACAACTTGTGAAGTGTACTGTTGCAGGTAAAGAGTGGGGTTCTGAACCCAGGTCCTTATCTGGGTCCTTGCTCATAGTACCATGTGTGCTTAATTGGGAACACCACCACCTGGCCTCCTTCCTTTTTTATTTATATAAAAAAAATACTTGTAATTACTTCTCCACTGTACATGGGAATTAACAGGTCAATACTTCCAGCCTGCTTTTATCTTTCCCTAGTGGGATAGGGACAGGACTCTGGAGATGTGGGGTTCTAGGACACATTAGTAAGATCATCTTCCCAGGGATGTTAGGTTGGAATCATGATAGCAACTGCAACTTGATGGCTGAAAACATTAAGAAAAAAAAAAGCAGAACAAATTGTTTAATAATCAGGAACCTATAGATAAGAATATAGCAGATGAGATTTGGGGCCTCCAGTTTGGAATAAGCTACAAAGTATTTTAGGTATATTACAAGGGATCCATGACTTTAATGATTTTTTCCTGAGCCTGACAACTAACATGCTAGTGAGTTAAGGTATTGTCTGGGAATACAGTGTCAGGATTGTAAAGTATTATCTTTATTTACTGGATAGAGATAGAAATTGAGAGAGAAGGGGGAGATAAATAGGGAGAATGAGAGATACCTGCAGCAAAGAGTTATCACTTCTAAAGCTTTCCCCTCACAGTTGGGGGCTGGGGGCTGAGGGCTGTAATTGGGGTCCTTGAGTATTGTAACATGTGTGCTTATCCAGGTGTGCTAACATCTGGCCCCAAAGATGAACAATTGGTTTTTGTATTGTTTTATTAACTAGAATACTGCTCAGCTGTGGCTGATGATAGTGCAGATAATTGAGCCTGGGACCCTAGAGCCTCAGGCTTGAATGTCTGCTTGCATAACCATTATGCCATCTCCCCCACATTTTTTTAAATTCTTTTACCAGAACACTGTTCAGCTGTGGCTGATGATGGTGTGAAGGTTTGAACCTAGGACTTTGGAGCCTCAGGCATGAAAGTCTCTTTACATAATCATTACGCTAGCCACCCCAGCCCACAAATATTTTTTTAATATTTATTTATTTATTCCCTGTTGTTGTCCTTGTTGTTTTATTTGTTGTAGTTATTATTATTGTTGCTATTAATTTCGCTGTTGTTGGATAGGACAGGGAGAAAATGGAGAGAGGAGGGGAAGAAAGAGAGGAGGAGAGAAAGATAGACACCTGCTGACCTGCTTCACTGCCTGTGAAGCGATTCCACTGCAGGTGGGGAGCCAGTGACTCAAACTGGATCCTTAAAGGTCCTTGCACTTTATGCATGTGCACTTAAACCGCTGCGCTACAGCTTGACACCCTCCCAAAATATATATATTTTTAATATTTTATTTTTTTATTTAAGGAAGGATAAATGAACAAAACCATAGGGTAAGAGGGGTACAACTCCACACAATTCCCACCAACCAATCTCCATATCCCACCCCCTCCCCTGATAGCTTTCCCACTCTCTATCCCTCTGGGAGCATGGACCCAGGGTCATTGTGGGTTGCAGAAGGTAGAAGGTCTGGCTTCTGTAATTGCTTCCCCGCTGAACATGGGCATTGACTGGTCGGTCCATACTCCCAGTCTGCCTCTCTCTTTCCGTAGTAGGGTGGGTCTCTGGGGAAGCAGAGCTCCAGGACACATTGGTGGGGTCTTCAGTCCAGGGAAGCCTGGCCGGCATCCTGATGACATCTGGAACCTGGTGACTGAAAAGAGAGTTAACATACAAAGCCAAACAAATTGTTGATCAATCATGGACCCAAAGCTTGGAATAGTGAAGAGGAAGTGTTAGGGGGGTACTCACTGCAAACTCTAGTGTGCTTCTGCATTCAGGTATATATTTTGCAGTAGGTTACAGATACATGTGAACATATGCTCTCTCTCACAGAAACTGGTGTATATCTAGGTTTTGAGACTTTGTTAGAAAGTGAACCACCTGGGATGGAATTAGAGAATACTATGAAAGGAAAGGTCTCACTCGAGTAATAAAGTTGAAGGGTTGTCATTCCACACGTGAAGTCTCTGGACACAGTCTGAGGTGAAGCATGTTGAGGTGGCAATAATTGTGTTGATTAGGTTGTGATCAGCAGATGTAATGTTATTTTATATGGATTGAGAGAGGCATACGGGAAAGTGGACCCTATCCAAAGGTTCCAGGACTGGGGGAAGTAGAGGCTCTATAGTGGGGATGTGAAGTTCCTGCTGTCTTAGGGTTCAGAAAGACAATGGATAGTTAATGTTATCATCACATTATTTGGTAATTGGGTTAACTCTGAAAAGTCCTTTTGTTAGGGTTTGCTGTACAGTACCCAGTATCTTGTATATAGCTGTGCTATTGGTTGCTTCTGATCTACTTGGTCTAGGCTTTTGAGAGAGTCCACATATCAAATACACAGCCTATATATTAAAAAGACTCAGTCTGTGTTTTAAAAACTTAGAGACATACAATTAATTTTCCTCCTCATATTAATTAACTAGTGATTTATATGACTACATTTTACTAAGAGTGTACATAAACACCATTCCCACCACCAAAAGACTGTGACCCATGCCTCCCACACACTCCCACCCACCACTGGCCCAGGAAGCTGCATGTCTACCCCTCACCACAGGGTTTTTACTTTGGTGCCCTACTTACAATTTGGTCAGGTTCTGCTTTTAGTTTCCCTTTCAGATCTTCTTACTTAACTTCTTTTGATGAGTGGGGTCATCCCAGAGTCATCTTTATATTTCTGACTTAGCTAAATTAACATAATTCCTTCTAGCTCTGTCCAAGATGGGTCAGAGAAGGTGGGTTCATTGTTCTTGATAGCTGCATAGTATTCCATTGTGTATATATACCACAGCTTTCTCAGCCACTCATCTGGTGTTGGGCACCTGGGTTGCTTCCACGTTTTAGCTATTATGAATTGTGCTGCTATGAACATAGGAGTACACACCTCTTTTTGGTTGGGTGTTATGGAGTCCTTGGTGTTTAATCCCAGGAGAGGAATTACTGGATCATATGGAAGGTCCATGTCTAGCCTTGTGAGAGTTTTCCAAACTGCTCTCCACAGAGGCTGTACCAATTTACATTCCCACCAGCAATGCAAAAGGGTTCCTCTGTCCCCACAGCCTCTCCAGCATTTGTTGCTGCTGTCCTATGCCATTCTTACAGGAGTGAGGTGGTATCTTAGTGTTGTCTTAATTTGCATTTCTCTGACAATCAGTGACCTAGAGCCATTTTTCATATGTTTGTTAGCCTTTTGGATCTCCTCTGAGGTGAATGTTTTGTTCATATTCTCTGCCCATTTTTGGATGGGGTCATTTCCTTTTTTGTTGCTAACTTTGCTGAGCTCTTGGTATATTTTGGTTACTAATCTCTTCACTGACGGATGACATGTGAAGATCTTCTCCCATTCCATGAGGGGTCCATTTGTTTGTGTGATAGTTTCTTTGACTGTACAGAAACTTTTCAATTAAATGTAGCCCCGTTGGTTTCTGTATGCTTTGGTCTTCCTTGCAATTAGGTTTCTTTCATAAAAGATGTCCTTGAGGTTTAGGTGGGAAAGTGTCCCACCAATGTTTTCCTCTAAGTACTTGATAGTTTCTGGTCTAACATCCAGATCCTTGATCCATTTGGAGTTGATTTTTGTTTCTGGTGAGATAAGGTTGTTCAGTTTCATTCTTCTGCATGTTTCAACCCAGTTTTCCCAGCACCATTAATTGAAGAGAGCCTTCTTTCTTCATTTAATACTTTGGGATCCCTTATCAAAGATTAGATGTCCATATGTGTGGGGGCTTAGTTCTGGGCTTTCAATTCTGTTCCACTGGTCTGTGTGCCTATTTTTGTTCCAGTACCATGCTGTTTTGATGATGATGGCTTTATAATATGGTTTAAGGTCTGGGAGTGTGATGCCTCCATTTCTGTTTCTTTTCCTTAAGATGGTCTTGGCAATTCTAGGTTTTTTCAGGTTCCAGATAAATGATTGTGGTGTTTTTTCTATTCTCTTAAAGAAGTTTGGTGGAACTTTGATGGGTATTGCATTAAATTTGTATATGGCTCTGGGGAGAATATTCATTTTGATGATATTTTTTCTTCCAATCCATGAGCATGGGATATCTTTCCATTTCTTGGTATCAGTTTCTATTTCCTTGAGTAGTGACTCATAGTTTTCAGCATACAAGTCTTTCACTTCTTTGGTCAACTTTATTCCTAGGTATTTGATTGATTTTGCTGAAACAGTATACGGGAGTGATTCCTGGTTGTCTTCTTCTTCAGATTTAGTGTTTGCATAAAGAAATGCCACTGATTTTTGTACATTGATTTTGTAGCCTGACAACTTGCTCTATTGCCTAATAACTTCCAGTAGTTTTCTGCTGGATTCTTTAGGTTTTTCTATGTATACTATCATATCATCTGCAAATAGTGAGAGCTTGACTTCTTCCCTTCCAATCTGTAATCCTCTGATTTCTTTCTCTAGCCTGATTGCCTTGAAAAGAACATCCAATGCTATGTTGAAGAGTAATGGTCACAGTGGACATCCCTCTCTAGTCCCCGATCTGAGGGGGAATGCTTTCAGCTTCTGTCCATTGAGTATGATGTTGGTTGTAGGTTTGGTATATATAGACTACATTATCTTGAGGAATTTCCCATCTATCCCATTTTTTGTAGAGTTTTGAGCATGAATGGGTGTTGGATTTTGTCGAAGGCTTTCTCTGCATCTATTGAGATAATCATGTGGTTTTTGGCTTTGCTTTTACTGATGTGGTGAATGACATTGATTGACTTACGGATGTTGAACCAGCCTTGCATTCCTGGGATGAATCCCACTTGGTTGTGATAAACAATCTTTTTGATATGTTGCTGTATCCAGTTGGCCAAGATCTTGTTTAATATTTTGGCATCTATGTTCATCATAGACATTGGTCTGTCATTTTCCTTTTTTATTCTGTCCCTATCAGCTTTTGATATCAGGGTGATGTTGGCTTCATAGAAGGTAGAAGGGAGTATTCCTGTTTCTTCAATCATATGGAAAAGCTTAAAAAGTATGGGTATTAACTGTTTCCTGAAAGTTTTGTAGAATTCGTTTGTGAGCCATCTGGTCCAGGACTTTTGTTGTTGCGGAGATTCTTAATAATGGTTTCAATTTCTTTGTCTGTGATTGATGCCTTTACTTTTTGTAGTTCTTCTTGGTTCAGTTTTGGAAGGGCATTTGCTTCTAGGAATTGTTCCATTTCTTCCAGATTCTCTAGCTTGGTGGCGTATAGTTCTTCATAGAAGTTTTGCATGATTCTCTGGATTTCTGTGGTGTCAGTTGTGATATCTCCTCCATTGTTTACAATTTTATTAAATTGAGTCTTCTCTCTTTTTTGTTTGGTGAGTCTGGCTAGGGTTTTTTGTTTAATTTTGTTTAATCTTTCAAAGAACCAACATTTGGCTTCATTGATCTTTTGTATGGTTCTTTTATTTTTGATGTCGTTTATTTCTGCTCTAATTTTAGTGATTTCTGTCCTTCTGGTTGCTTTAGGGTTCCTTTGTTCCTCTTCCACTATGTCCTTGAGGTGTGCTGTAAGGTCATTCATTTGAGCTTTTTCTTGGTGTTTAATATGTGATTGTATGGCTATAAGTTTCCCTCTCAATACTGCTTTAGCTGTGTCCCAAATATTTTGATAGGTTGTGTCTTCATTTTCATTTGTTTCCAGGAACATTTGAATTTCCTGCTTGAGTGAGTCTCTGACCCAGTGATTCTTAAGGAGTTGTTGTTTAGTTTCCAAATTCTGTGACTTTTAATAATTGTCTGTTTGTTGTTAAATGTTAGTTTTACTCCACTGTGGTCTGAGAAGATACTTGGGATTATTTTGATGCTCTTGAATTTATTGATGCTGTCTTTGTGGCCTAACATGTGGTCTATCCTTGAGTATGTGTTATGTGGATTTGAAAAGAAGGTGTATTCCAGTTTTTTGGCGTGGAGGAGTCTGAAAATGTCCAAGAGGTCTAGTCTGTCAATCTCTTCATTCAATTCTCTTGTATCTTTGTTGGTTCTTTGCTTTGTTGATCTGTCTAAATGTGAGAGTGTGATATTGAAGTCTCCTGCTATTATTGTATTACTATTGATGTATTTTTGAAATTCTTTCAATAGGTGCCTGATGTATTTAGATGGTCCCTCATTGGGTGCATAGATGTTAATAATTGTTAAGTCTTCTTGGCTGATTGATCCTCTAATCATTATTTAATGTCCTTGCCTATCTTTTATTACTTTATTTAATTTAAAATCTATTGTGTCTGAGATGAGAATGGCTGTTCCTGCCCTTTTTTGTGGTCCGTTAGCCTGTATGATAGTTTTCCATCCTTTTACTTTAAGTCTGTGTTTATCTTGTTGTGACAGATGGGATTTGTGCAAGTAGCATATGGTTGGGTTATGTTTTCTGATCCATCCCCCCACTCTGTGCCTTTGATGGGTGAGTTTAAGCCATTGACATTTATTGATATTATGGATTTAATGTATTGTAGTGACATTGTTCAAATTTTTTTTTGTTTTCTCTGATATATTGCAAATATTATAGTGATGTTCTTGTTTATAAGAGGTCTTTTAGAACCTCTTTCAGGGCTGGTTTGGTGATGGTTGCCTCCTTTAACTGTTGCTTGTCTAAGAAGGTTTTGATCCATCCATCTAGTTTGAATGAAAGTCAAACAGGATATATTATTCTTGGTTGAAACCATTTTTCATTCAGGGCTCGATAGATATCTTGCCATTCCCTTCTGGCTTTTAGAGTCTGAGTGGAGAAGTCTGCAGATAATCTTATGGTTTTCCCCTGTGTGTGACATTTTGTTTCTCTCTTGCAGCATTTAGGATCCTTTCTTTATCCTTACTCCTTCTCTCTGTGACTATGATGTGTCTTGGTGTCTTCAGGTCTGGGTTGATTCTGTTTGGAACTCTCTGTCCCTCTTGAATCTTGATGTCCTTTCTGTTATTCAGGTCTGGGAAGTTTTCTTCTATGATTTCCTCTAGAATGTTTGCTTCCCCTTCCTCTCTTTCTTCCTCTGGCAGGCCAATTATACGAATGTTACTTCTTTTGAGATCATCCCATATGTCTCTGTTGTTGTTTTCAGTGTCTCTCAATCTCTTTTTAAGCTCTTTCACCTCTTTCTTAGTTTTCTCTAACTCATCCTCTGTCTGACTAATTCTGTTTTCTGCTTCTGTTAGTCTGATTTCCCTTGCCTCAGCTTCTTTCTTCATTACAGCTATTTCAGCTTTCAGTTCTCTAATTGCCTCAAGATAATCAGTATTTTCCTTGGGGGGTCTCAACTGTTGTTTCCATAATACTGCCATTCCTTTCCTCCAATGTTGTTTTCATTTCTGTGATTAATAAGTTTATTATTGCTTGCATACTTTTCTTATCTATGGTTACTTCTGGCAGATTTGTAATTTCTTCTGGGCTATTGTCTTCATTCATTGGATTAGCAGTTTTATTTGTTTTTGATCTACCCATTTTTTTGATTTATGTGTTTCTTTTTGTATGCTCTGTTGTTTTGTATGCTCCTCATTGTTGTGTCTTGAGTACTAGCAACACTGTACTAAATACCTTTATGACAAATACACTCACCAACCTCAGGAATTACAATAGCAACTGAAGCAAGTATTAAAGCAGTTTAATCACTATCAGTTAGCCAAACAATGTCTCCAGTCCGTGAAAAAATAGCAACCAAGTCCAAGTGAAGAAGAAAGAGAAAAGAAGAAGGTATAGCAAGAATAGACAGTTATACAAATCTACTATCCACTGTATATTCTAGGGGTAACAAGAGGAGAAAGGGAAGTAGAGCAGAGATACACACATAGAGTCCACTCTGCGTCAGATTTCTTCCCCAAAATAATTCACAAATTCAGAAAGGCAAAGAAGAAGGAAGGAAGAAGTATATGACAAGATAAAAAAAAGAGAGAGAGAAACAAGAGAGAGAAAAGATAAGAAAAAGAGGTATAATTAAAGAACAGTGAAAGGAAAGATTTTTTAATTGATTACTTTATTTTTTATTTTAATTTTTATTTTTTAATTAGCTAGGAGGAAGAAGAAGGGGAGAGTCTGTAGAGGAGGTAGGAGTAAGGAGACAAGTTCCTCTCACAATAGATAAGATTCCCACTACCCTAGCAATGAAAGATACCCTAAGAGTTAATTCTGATCAACCTAAAGGTGGAGAAGATATATGCCTTTATATAATATTAATAATAAAATAGAGCAGGGTAAAAAACCCTGTCCCAGATTGCCTCAAGCCTCCTGAGCAGAGGCAGCTGATTGTTAAGAAAGGAAAAAAAAAAAAACCCTCAGGACTAGACAAGGATAGCAGGAATAGACGGTTATGCAAATCTACTATCCACTGTATATTCTAGGTTGTAGCTAAAGGAGGAAGGGAAGTTGATCAGAGATACACACAGAAAGAGTCCACTGTGAGTCAGATTTCTTCCCCAAAATAATTCCCAAACGTGTATCAGTGAAATCAGAAAGCTGAAGGATTAAGGAAGAAAGGATGACAAGAATGAGAAAAAGAAAAAAAAAAAGAGAGAAAAAAGAAAAAGATAAGAAAAAGAACAGTAATAAAAGAGCGGTGAAAGAGTTTTTTATTTATTTTTTATTATTTAATTAGCTATGTGTGGGGGAGGGAGATTTATTTATTTATTTATTTTTTATTATTTAATTAGCTATGGGGGGTGGGAGGGAGGGGAGCTGCCTGAGCAGAGGCAGCTGGTTGGCTCCTTAGAAAGAAAAAAGGCCAAAGGTTACAGAAGGGAATAGACTTAGAATGAATGATACCCCCTGGTGGGACAGGAATCTTGGTAAAGAAAGAAGCTCCGCAGGGGAGCCTACTAAGAGCTGGTCCCCAGGGACTGGTTGGGGGGGGGAGGTGGAAGGGGTGCGCTTTGGGAATAATAATTTTAAGATTTTTTTCCCCTTTCTTTTTACTCTATTTTTTAACCCAAATTAAGTTATAGTCACCTCCTTGGTGTTACCGCTAGCACCCCTTATTGACTGGCCTACTAAAGGCAGAAAATCCTACCATTTCCAGTCGATGTGGTTGGAGCTCAAGCCACTAGCAGATTCTCAGTCCGCCATCTTCCAGGTACCTCCCCCCAAATATTTTTTAAACAATTGCCATAGACGACAGTCTTCTCTTCGACCTATTTGAGTCTATAGAAAAGACACAGACATCTTAATTAATGGTAAGAAACTTTAGTCTGCTTCTCTTAGATAAGTTCTAAGATATAGTACCTCACTTTAACTGTTACTATTAAACAAAGTCTTGGAAGTCTTAGCCTTAGTAATTAGACAAATAAATAAATTAGATAAATAAATAAAAGGCAAAGAAAGAAAGAAAGAAAGAAAGAAAGAAAGAAAGAAAGAAAGAAAAAAAGGCATACAGATTATAAAAGAAGCTGAACTGTCACTATCTGCAGATGATGATAGTACTTTTATAATATTCAAAAGAACCCATTAGAAAATTCCCAGAAATTATTAAGCAATATAGTAAGGTATCAGACTACAAAAATAATGAACAGAATAGGTGGTATTCCTCTATGAAAATAGTAAATAAGAAAAAGAAAAAATCCAGAAATCAATCTCATTTACCATTACCGCAATAAAAGTCAAGTATCTAGGAATAAATTTAATGAAGGATATCAAATACTTGTACACTAAAATCATGAATTGATATTCAAGGAAATAGAAATTAAACAAATAAATGAAAACAAATACTATGCTCATGGACTGGGAGAAGTAACATCATCAAAATGGCCATCCTACTGATAGTGATTTTACAACTTTAGTTTGATCCATATCAAGGTCCTACCAAATGTCTTTATGGAAATAGAAAACATGCTACAAAATTTTATGTGGATTCAGAAAATACCTAGAATCACCAAGATAATCTTGACAAAGAACAAAAATGGAGGTGTCACACTTCCTAACCTCAAATTGCACTGTAGGACTATTGCAATCAAAACTGTGGCAATGAAGAAAAAACTAGATGCACAGACCAGTGGAATATAGTTGAGAGCCCATTAATACATACAGATACCTCTTTTTTTTAATTGGGAACAAAAACATTGAATAGATCAAAGAGAGTTTCTTCAACAAATAGTACTGGGAAAAATCAGATTGAAATAACTGAAATGAGCATAGGAATGAAACATTACCTCCACATATTACCATGTACAAAGGTCCACTCCAAATGGATACAAGACATGTATATTAGAGTAAAACCAATAAAGCATGTAGAAGAAAACATTAGTAGAACACTACATAGTGTCTTCTCAGTAAATATCCATCAAAGAGGAGTCCAACAAAAAAGGAAACAAAAACAAAAATGAAGTAATTTACATTAAACTGGAATGTTTCTTTTTTAATATTTATTTATTATTCCCTTTTTGTTGTCCTTGTTTTACTGTTGTAGTTATTATTGTTGTTGTTGTTGGATAGGACAGAAAGAAATGGAGAGAGGAGGGAAAGACAGAGAGGGGGAGAAAAAGACAGACACCTGCAGACCTGCTTCACCACCTGCAAGTACGGAACTGGTGTCTCAACCGGGATCCTTATGCAGGTCCTTGTGCTTGGCACCACCCACATGTGCTTAACCCACTGCGCTACCACCCGACTCCCAGACTGGAATGTTTCTAAACTACAAAGAGAACAATCACCGGAACAGACAGACACCCTACAGAATGAGAGAAGGTCATTACAAGCCATAGATTATACCAAGGGCTATTAACCAACATATATAAACTTACTAAAATCGGGAATAAGGCAATTCAACACCATTAGAAAATGTGGAGAGGACGTGAACATAATCTTCACTGTAAAAGATATTCAGATTAAAAACATTCTCAAAGTCACTGATTATCAGAGGTATGCAAATAACTATAGCAAAAAAGATACCACTTCACACTTGTGAGAATTATGAGGATGTAGGGGGAAATGAACCATTCTACATTGATGGTAGGAATATAATTTGGTCCATGCCATGTGGAAAACAGTTTGGTGATATCTCCAAACACAAAAATGAACCTACTCTATAGCCCAGCATTTCCAATCAGAGTAATTGTTCCAAAGAAAACAAAAACAGTCATCTGAATATAACTAGGTACTCTCTTGTTCATAGCAGCACAATTTCTAATCTCCCAAACTTAGAAGCAACTTAGATACCCTGTGATAGATAAATGGCTAACCTGTGTAATATACACATAATGGAATACTAGTCAACTCCTAAAAGTGAATAGCTGAAGTTAATGATAAAGTCTTCTTCTTTGACTAATTTTAAATGGATATGGAAGGAATCACATTAAACGGTATAAGGGCAAGTGCCAGGTCATCTCACTTATGATGGAACTTAAGAAAATAGGGGATACATTTAAAACACAAAGTGAAATGGGCTGGGTAATTTATATTTCCCCAAAGGAAAGGACTCTGAGGGAGGAGTAGATGGGTAGACAGAGATGATGTTGCACGTGATATCTAAGAAGAACTTCAGCTGGGGTGTGAGTTCTGTGCAGACATCTTTCATTGACAGATGAAAAATTGTACTCATGCTTCAAAACTGTTCCTATAAACTACCCCTCCCCCCAATAAAATGATCTGGAAGGAAGAAGCATGGGGCAAAAAAATACTTTATACATCAAACAAATATATGTCTAAGCCACCTCTTTTCATAGTATGTTTGCATTTTTCATCCCTAAAACATTTTAGTTTTTGATTCATAGGTTTCATTTGAATGTCTGGGTGACATATAAAATGAATCTTGCTTTACTAGTGAACACGGGTAATAGTACGCTTGTCCATAATGTTTTCTCTAATGATTTCATTAATTTTCAAGCTTTTTTTGAGCTTTAGCTCAGACATGGTTTTCTGTAATTTTAGGGTAGGCCATATAATTTTTATTTTACTTACAGTTATCATTAAATAAATCTCTTATATTCATCTCACAAGTTCAATTGACCTGTCATTTCATCTATATTCTCTCTAACTAAAATATTTAAAATTCACCATCATAATACATTATGTTTCTAAATGGATTTAATTCTGAATTCCTTTTACTATTTATAAAGTTGTTTAATTTTATTCTTGTGAGAATTTTTTAAGTCTCAAAGTGTGTGTTCTCTATTTATTTATTATTTTTTGATCACTTTGAACAGAAGCTTTATTGCTCCACGCTGAATTTTCAGTAAAGTAAGACAAAGATAGAGAAGGAAAACACCAAAGCACAGAAGCTTCCTTCAGTTCAGTGAAGCTGGGCTCAATCCTGGGTTATATGTACATGAGAAAGCATGTATACTACAAAGGTAAGCCATATTGCTGGTTCAGAGAAATTCTTAACCATCACAGTTTTTGTATGTTTTACTATGTAATAGATAATCCATCACTATTTGTGATAATACCAGAATTTATCTGACTATGAAAACATAATATTATTTCAGGTGGACATTAGATACATGTTTTACAATAGCGTGAAATACTAATTTATGAATTAAAATGAGAACTTTTTGAGTTAAATAATTAGGGAATCAGTTCAAGCAATTTATTTCTTTTTAATATTTTTATTTATTTATTATTGAATAGAGACAGAGAAATTCAGAGAGAGAGAGATACATAGCCAAAGAGACAGAGAGAAACCTGTAGCCCTGTTTCACCACTCATGAAGATTTCCCCCCTGCAGGTGGGTGTCAGGAGCTTGAACCCAGGTCTTCTCCCACTGTAACATGAGCACTTAACCAGGTGCACTATTTTCTGGACCCCCAGTTTTGTTCTCTTATATAGCTCTAAAATATAAATTGTTATGGTTGGAGAGATTGCATAGATACAGTATACCAAGGAATCAGAAATATGAAGTTCAGTCCCCAGTATGACTATATGACAGAGCTGAACAGTACTCTGATATCTTCACTCCCTCATATGAAGTAAAGTCTAAAAAAATTAAATAGATATTAAAGCTGTTTCTCATACAGTTCCTTTACATTTTTTGTTTAGTTTATTTTCCCCCAGACATTCTGGTTGTAATCATTTTAATGACTCTAAATGGAATACTACTTGAAGATTTTATTTGCTAAAGTGCTCTTTGATGTTTTATAATCTTGCATGTTACTAAAGAAGAGATTTACTAAATCCCTCTTAATGTTTATAGTGATTTTATTATATCTTATTGGAATAATTCTAGGTGGATTTTTAATAAAGTCTTAAGACAGTGCTTATCCATTAGTATTATCATCAGAAGTAGTGATAGATCAGTAACATCTGTCATTACAACATCAACTTTTCAGCCCTCACATTAGCCTTGTTCTGCCAGGTAATTATGTAAAACAATTCAGAAAGAATGACAACCTAGAAGAGGTGATTCCAAAGCTAACGGGCAATTAGTTATTATATATTGACTGGTTGATATACTTTTTTTTTCTTCACTCGATAATCCACTCAGTAGCTGTTTTTTTTTTTTAATTGGGAGAATTAATGGTTTACAGTCAATAGTAAAATACAGTAGTTGTATTTTAAATGTGAAACATTTCTCAGTTGTCCACAATTCAACCCCCACTAGATGCTGCTCTGCGATCATGTTCCAAGACCTGTACCCTCAACCTCTACCCCAGAGTCTTTTACTTTGGCACAATACACTAACTCTAGTCCAAGTTCTGTTTTGTGTTTTCCATTCTGTTCTTATTTTTCAACTTCTACCTATGAGTAAGATCATCCCATATCATCCTTCTCTTTCTGGCTTATTTTACTTAACATGATTCCTTCAAGCTCCATCCAAGATGAGGTGAAGAAGGTGAAATCCCATTTTTAATAGCTGAGTAGTATTCCCTTGTGCACATAGACCACAACTTACTCAGGCACTCATCTGTAGTTGGACACCTGGGTTGCTTTCAGATTGTGGCTATTATAGATTTTGCTGCTATGAAAGTAGGTATATAAAGGTTTTTTTTGTTTGTTTGTTTGTTTTTTGCTTGGTGTGTTTGGTTCCTTAACTGTGTCCAAACATACAAAAACTGTGATAGTTTTCCCAGTATAAATAATAAATAAATAAACAATCAAACCAGGCAAACAAGCAAGATGTGAAGGTTCAGAAAGATACTAGAAAAATTATATCTAATGAGTAATAGCCTTCTGTTTTTTTTTTTTCTCATGCTTTTCCTTTTTTTATTTATATTGCAACCGGGTATTATTGCCAGAGCTCTGTGACTAAATTATGAATCCATTTTTCCTTACTTTATGTATTTTTAATTTATTTGTTAAATATTTATTTATTTATTTAGTAGAGACTGAGATAAAGTGAGTGAGGAGGGAGAGATAGACAGGGAGAGACAGAAGGATATCTGCAGCCCTACTTTACCACTTGTGAAGATTTCCCCCTGCAGGTAGGGACCAGAACTTGAACTTGTGTCCTTGCACACTATAATGTGTACAGTTAACCAGGTGAGCCACCTTTTGGCCCCCTTTACTTTATATTTTTGATAGAGAAAGGTAGGGGGTTGTGGTCTTGGAAGTGGTGCGGTAGATAAAGCATTAGATGCTCAAGCATGAAGTTCTGAGTTCAGTCCCCAGCAGCACATGTACCAAAGTGACATCTAGTTTTTTTTTCTTTTGTTATTTCTCATTAATAAATAAATATATTTTTTTAAAAAAATAGAAAGTAAGAGGAAAAGTGGTAGAGATGATGAAAGATTTCTGCAGCACTGCTTCACCACTTCCACCCTACAGGTAGGGATTGAGAGGCTTTAACCTAGGTTACTTGTATAGGGCAATGTAAACACTGTATTGGGTGTACCAGTTTGGCCTCTCTAATGGAATTAAAAAAATTTTTTTTCATTTTTATTTATTCCCTTTTGTTGCCCTTGTTGTTTTATTGTTGTAGTTATTGTTGTTGTTATTGATGCCATTGTTGTTGGATAGGACAGAAAGAAATGGAGAGAGATGGGGAAGACAGAGAGGGGGAGAGAAAGAAAGACACCTGTAAACTTGCTTCACCGCCTGTGAAGTGACTCCTCTGCAGGTGGGGAGCTGGGGGCTCAAACCCGGATCCTTACTCCTTTCCTTGAGCTTTAGTGCCACCTGCACTTAACCGCATGACTCCCTCTTTCAAATGGAATTTTTTCATGGTAAATTACATGATTCATCTATTTTTATTGTTGCTATTGTCTCATACCTGGAAAGTTCCACTACTTCTAAAAGAAATATTTTTTTCTTTCAACTTCAAATAGAAAGAGTTGGGAGTGGGCAGGAGGTGGCACACCTGGTTAAGCGCACACATTACAGTGCACAAGGACCCAGGTACAAGCCTCTATTTCCACATGTAGGAGGAAACCTTCACGAGTGGCAAAACAGGACTGAACATTTTTCTGTCTCTTTCCCTCTTTAGATCCCCTGTCCCTCACAATTTACCTCTGTTTCTATCCAATAAACAAATTATATATACATATATATACATTATATATATATATAACTATATATAGTATATATATAATTTAAAATACTTTAAAAAGAAAGAGGTAAGAAGAGAGGTAGGAATATCATTACAGGGAGTCAGGCAGTAGAGCAGCGGGTTGAGCGCATGTGGCTAGAAGCGCAAGGACCTGCATAAGAATCCAGGTTCCAGCCCCTAGCTCCCTACCTGTAGGGGACTCACTTCACAGGGGGTAAGGCAGGTCTGCAGGTGTCTATCTTTATATTTTTCACAAAAGGGAATAAATAAATAAATATTAAAAAATAAATATCACTACAGTACTCTGCTGTTCATGAAACACCCCCTTGGTCCCATGCATTGTGTTACTATGTGGTGCTCATAGTATATTGATAATGTGTGCGCCCTACTGGGTGAGCTGTCTCCTGACCATGAACCTGTTTTCTAAATATCAAATTGAGACTTTCCTGTCCAGAATAATGAAGTGAAAGATTTCATGCTATATAACAGACTGTTGTGATTCTATAGCCTCTTTTTTGTTTGTTTATGACCTAGCACATTATGATTGGGCCCTCCTCAATCGCTATCGAACAGGCCATGGCCAGTGTGCCGCTATGTTCCATCGCTGGGGTGCCAGAGACTACCCGAACTGCCCCTGCGGCTACAGACAGACTATGACCCACATAGTTAACGACTGCCACCTCTCCAGATTCAAAGGAGGTCTTGAAACTTTACATCAGGCTCAACCTGACGCTGTTGACTGGCTACGGAAGAAGGGCAAATGCTAGAAGAAGAAATTTCCCTTATTCATATTTTTTTGGGAAAAAAAAAACTCCTAGAATTGTGTTTTGCTATGCCATCAGAAGAATCAAGTGGTCCTTGTTGGAGATACTGGTAAATGGGTGGGCATTCACAAGAAAATCAAGAGTGTGGAACAAAAGGAACTCCAGTGTTATAAAATACCATGTATCAATGTAAAGCAAACAGCAGAACAAGAAGCTTGCAAACCAAAAGATGAGAAAACATTGAATTTGAGGGACTACATTAAACTTTCTCATCACTTGCTGTGTTTGTATTGTAATATGCTTCGAAGCAAAATGTCAAGTTGGACCTGAAATAGCAGGAGTAAGGAGAATCTAGTAGGGAATGATAGTGCATCAATGGGATAACATTTATTTTCTGTTTTTATTGTAATTTTGAGCTGTAATTTCTATACAGTGTAATTCATCCATTTGAGGCATAGATTTTGGGATATACATATATAGTAAGAGGTATAACACTAGTCTGGATAAGAGAACTGATTACTCATTAGTGTAGGGAAGCCATCACCTATGGAATTCAATATGGGGAAGAAATCTGAGGATTCACTAGAGAAAGGCTGAAATATATTAGGTAGGAAGGGAAAGAAAAGCTCACATATGAGACTAGGGAAGATCAAGCAGAAAGATGAAGGGAATAAAGTTGTTCTATATAGAAGCATGGAGGAGGAAAGCTAATGGAATGGTCGATGTTTAATACCCTGAAGAAACCAAACACAAAGCATTGACATGAACATGAAGACATTTCACTAGAATTCAGTAAATGTGCATTGATAGGAAAGGTGTTAAATTAGATTGAGGATGTCCATGGAAGAGGAAAATGGAAGAAATATTAGATAAATAACTGTCCTTTAAAGATATTATCCAAGCTCATGTCAAGATGCAATGTGTCCCTTACCTCTATATCTATAAAACAGAACAGACTGGATGTGTTTCAAATAGCCCTACTATTTCCTTGCCATAATTTAGATGCATTGAATCTGGGTTTCCTACTATTGGACTTTCTTTTGTCACTTTTAAAATTTTATTTATACAATTAAAAATATCGACAAGACCATAGGCTGAGCGGTAACAGTTCCACGCAGTTCCCACCACCAGAGTCCTGTAACCCATTCCCTCCCTTGAATGCTTTCCTATTCTTTACC
The DNA here is from genome assembly GCF_950295315.1 of Erinaceus europaeus. Taxonomy (NCBI): domain Eukaryota; kingdom Metazoa; phylum Chordata; class Mammalia; order Eulipotyphla; family Erinaceidae; genus Erinaceus; species Erinaceus europaeus. The sequence goes on along the minus strand of NC_080162.1, from coordinate 99,536,016 downwards.
CCTCTGGGAGTATGGCCCCCCAAATCATTACAGAATACAGAAGATAAAAGGTCTGGCTTCTGTAATTGCTTCTCTGCAGGACATAGGTGTTGGTAGTTTGATCCGTACTCCCAGCCTGTCTCTCTTTTTCCCTAGTGGGGCAAGGGTCTGGGGAGGTGGGATTCTAGGACACACTGGTGAGGCTGTCTGCCCAGGGAAGTCAGTTTGGTGTCCTGGTAGCATCTGGTGGCTACCAGGTTGGTGGCTGAAAAGCATTAACATATAAAACAGAACAAATTGTTCAATAATCAGGACCCTAAAGGAAAGAATATAGCAGATGATATTTAAGGTCTCCATTTTGGAAAGAGCTACTAATAGGTCTATTTTAGGCATATTCCAAGGGGCTTTATTTTATTTATCAGACTTATACAGTGCTAAGTTCTTTGTAATCTTTCATTTACTATCCTTAAAATTTCCATGAAGAAACTACTACAAGGACATTTATTTTCAAGAAATAAAACAAGATTTTAAAGGGACATTTAGTATTTTCCCACAAAGTTACCCAGATGACAATCAAATCTGGAATCTGAACCTATGTCTGCTCCATTTTGGAAGTTGAATTCTTTTATGTTTTATAATATTAAAAATATGTATGGAACAAAATTTGAAAAATACACTCAAATGTTACCACCATAAAACATTTATTTACTTAACTTATTTATTATTATTTATTGCCACCAGGGTTATCTCTGAGGCTAAATCCCAGCACTACAGCACTATGAATCCACTGCTCCCAGTGGCCTTTTTTTTCTTTTCTTTTCTTTTCCCCATTTCTATTGTACATGACAAGACAAAGAGGAGAAATTGAGAGTGGAGGAGAGCTAGAGAGGGAGAGAAAGAGAGAGACATTTGCAGAGGGACTTCCCCACTATGAAGTCTCCCCCTGGAGGTGAGCTGCTTGGGCTCAGAGTACTGGCTCATGCTAATTTGTGCTCTTAACCAGGTGCACTACAGCTGGGACCCCAAAGTATCTATTACTTATGCTTATGTGATCATGATATCATGTTTTAGGCATAACCACATATATACATTCTTATAAATGGTTTCAAATTATACACACTTAAATAATTTACCTTTTTTTTTCTTTTTTCCACTTTAATTTGGTAAAAGGGGGACCAGGTGGTGGCACACCTAGTTGAGTACACATGCTACATCGGGCAAGAACTGGTTCCAGTTCGTGGTCTCCACCTGCAGTCGGAAAGCTTTGCCAGTGGTGAAGCTTGCAAGAGAAGAAGGAGAAAAGGAGGAGGGAGAAGGGGGAGAGGAGAGGGAGGAGAAGAGGGGATGGAGAAGGGGAGGGGAAGGGGAAGAGGTGGGAAGGAGAGGAAGAGGAGAGGGAGTAGGAGAGGAGGGCAAGAGGGGAGGAAGAGAAAAGGGGAAGAAGGGAGGAATGGAGGTGGAGAAAAAGGAGGAGGAGAAAAGGAAGCTTCCCCCTCTAAAGGTAGAGTCTCAGAATTTGTACCTAGGTCTTTACTCATAGTTATGTGTGTGCCCTACTGTGTATACCACCAACTGACCCCTGTTTACTGTTTTTTGAAAAGTGCAACAAACATTTTTATTGGTCAGGATGTTACATATAGATAGAATAATTATGACTAAACATGTCTGAAAACAAGGATTTTAATTCTTGATAATGGAAGAAGCATTTTTCTAAAATATGTGTGATTACTTTTTCTTTATGTTGTTCCTGTAACCATAGATCTTTTAATTCCATTATTATTATTTTTAAAATTTGTTGACTGGAGACAGAGAGAAATCAAGAGAGAAGGGGAAGATAGAAAGGGAGAGAGGAAACAGAGACACTTCTTCACTACTTGTGAAGCTTTGACCCTGCAGATGGGGTCGACTTGAACTGGTGTCCTTGCACATGGTAATGTGTGCACTTAACTAAGTGGGTCACTGGCCCTAGCTGCTACCTGCCCCCATTAAATGTTTTATTTAGGTTGTATTATCTAAGTTATCCTTTTTCTTGACTAGTCAACAGACTAACTTACTGGAACATACCTTGTTGGGGTGGTTTTAAGAGAGAAATGCTTTTGAACTTTTGGAGGAGTGGGGAGAGAAAGAGAGAGTGAGAGAGCAGAGCTCTACTTTAGTCATTTTATAAGATACAAAGATCCATTCTAGGGTCTCCCACATGCAAAACATCTGTTTTAACACCTGGTCACCACCCTGGTCAGGAATTGCAAGTTTTTCAGTGGCACATTCAGGTTTATTCTTCAAACTGATGAGTAGGGCTACTTCACGATTCTCTGAGGTGTGCTCATCTGAGAAAGAGAAAAAAATCAAACAACAGTAACTAGATCTCTACAACCAGACACAATAACTGCAGTGGAAGGATCTCACGCCATTCATTCATCAGTGGCTGAAGACTGGTCTCTCACTATTTGATATCTGATTTCAGGCAGGTCTGTCCCTCATTGTCCCTTTTACAGATGGCACTGAATACATCTGCTAGGCGCAGCATATTCCTGCTTTCCTAAGATTCTGGGTCCCTAACATCAAAGGGAAGCCCACAATCTCAGTGCTGGTGTTTGGGAAAGAAAATACCGAAACCAAAATGGCCTTTCTCTCCCAGATTTTGCTTTGGAACTCACCAAAGCCAGCCCCTAGGAATGTGATGACATCCTAAAAGCCTATGATTAATTCATGCTGGTCCCCAAGACTTTGCCCCTCAGTGCCACATGGTGAAGCAGTTACCACCACCTGGTTTTGCTCCACTGCCAGAGAGCAGTTCCAAGAATTATAGTCATCAGTTAAATAGAGATAGCCTGGAGAGCATGAACTTTCTTTTAGGACTATTTTATGCAAATCTATTTTTTATCCATTCTCTCATGGAGATACCTTTACACAAACAACTCTGCTTACTAATAGATTGTTTGCACATGTAATAGTTATTTTTAATGAACTGTTGGGCAAACGCTAGAAGAAGAATGAACTGTTCAGTTTGGGAGCAGAAGTTTAGGGGTAGAATATTGTTTCCCTGTTGCCATATTGTTGTACAAGTAGGAAGCTAAGGTGACAGGAAACAGGGGTTCCCAGGAGAATATGTAATTGTAGGTCAAGGTTATTTACATACAAGAAACAATATAAGAAAATAAATGAAGGAACTCCTCAGTGTTTTCAAGCTATACTAAAGCAGGAATGCTGATTTATTTGTTGCCAAATCAAATACTATGAAATATATCACTTATTTAACGTCTTCGGTTTAAAAAAATCAGTGTAAACAAGGGAAAAAATCCAGTTTAAACTTTTAAACAATTGTTTAAAACATGCATAATTAAGTGAGATGTTTATTTTTCTGCTAGAAAGTGTTCACAATGCTATCTAAATCAGATTATACGTTTGACATTCAATTCTGAAAAGTAAAAATGTATCTGCCTAATGCCAAGAAGACAAAAGCACATTATATCAACTTTTCTCAGGATGGAAAAAGTAGTATTTCTGTGATTATTCATTTTGTGTTGGCACTTGTATAATCAACTCTCTGTAAGATGAGAAGCCAGGCAAAAGAAGCTGGAGTGAGCCCTTGGACACTAATCACTTCTCAATTACTCTCTGCTTCAGGAATATGATGAGAATTTACTGGCCAAAAAAATAAGTGGAAAAGAATCCTTCAGGGAGTAGGCAGTGCTGTACCCAGTTAAGTGCACATAGTACATAGCACGGAGACCTAAACAAGGATCTAGGTTTGAGCCCCACTAACCCCTCATCTACAGGGGGAAACTTAGCAAGTAGTGAAGCAGGTCGGCAGGTGTCTCTCTTTCTCTCCCCCTCCACTCTCAGTTTTTTCTGTTCAATAAAATGGAAGAAATGGCCAGCAGGAGCAGTGGATTTTTAGAGCTAGTTCAAAGCCCCAGTGATAAGCCTAGAGGCAAAAAAAAAAAAAAGGCACTCCCCTCATTTTTAGTATATGTGACCCCAGGAAGACTTCAAGTTTGTTAGTGTCTTTAGATTTGCTTTGTGTTGATTGTAGGGAAGCATCCTTCATCAACTCTGACTACAAGGAAAGTCTAGGCTTCTAGGGTTGAACCTCATCCAACCGTGTGATTTGGGGTCACTGATAATAAAAGGGGCATTCATGTGGAAGCCATGTATTATTGTCAAGGAATAAACATACTACCCAAATAAAGCATGACAAATGGTATGAGGCCCAGGGTTGGCTCTTTTTGGCTTAGAGTACTGAAAAATTTATTCAACAAGAGACTTTGTGAGTAAATATTCAGAGAATTCTGAAACATGTGAGCTACAGATCTCCATCATAATTCATATGCCATTTTCATTCTGGGTTCCTGAAAAGCATAAGATGATGGATATCAAAGTCCACCAGAATTTTGCAAAAAAATGAGAAACTTTACCCATGTACCAACAACTACCTACTATAAACCACCTCAATAAAAAAGAAGAAATTCTTTAGAAAATGAAAATGTAATACTAATTTATACTTCATTTACCTGTTTCCCTTTATCAAATTATTATTATTTATTTATTTCCTTCTACTCCTTGCCTCCTCTTCCTCCTTCTTCTCCTTCACTTCTCCCTCTTCTTCCTCCTCCTTTTCATTCTCTCCCTTTCTATATCTTTCTGTATCTCTTCCTCTATCAAAGAAAATGAAAAAAAAATGTCAGTGAGAGAGGTAGAGTTGTCATGCAGGCATTGATTCCCAGAAATAATTCTGGTGGAGAAAAAATAAAATTAATATAGTGATAGAAAACACAATTACAGATCTAAAACCTATACCATAGACAGTGAAGAGTTCACAAATATAATGACCCTGAGGATAAAGTACATAGGCCCTCTAAGTAATCAGAATAATATACAAAGCAAAGCATAATGAGGAGATATAAAAGGATGTCAAGAAAGCAAATCCATTTTCTGACAATTTAACTTTCTATAAAATAAAACCTAGAAAAAAAATGAAATAAAAAGGTAATCACATGGGTGAAAATTTTTCTGTTAGCTATAAGAAAAAATGCTTTTTTATACATTAAATGAATCATTTTATGAATAGAATCCTGTACTCCTGTGCAAAAATAATGATTTCAGGGATAAAGTATTAATAATCACCAAAGTTTTAGGAAAGACGGAATAAGGAATACATTTAGAAAAGACATTTCAGAAGTTTTAGAATATTTCTTCTAGCAATGTGCATTAAAATAAATGAAGGATATTTGTTATGAAAATAAAAATGTATATGCTTGAGGCACCAAAAGTCCTAGGTTCTTTTTTTTAAAAATTTTATTTATAAAATGGAAATATTGACAAGACCTTAGGATAAGAGGGGTACAATTCCCACCACCAGAACTCTGTATCCCATCCCCTCCCCCTGATAGCTTTCCTATTCTTTAATCCCATGGGAGTATGGACCCAAGGTCATTATGGGGTGCAGAAGGTGGAAGGTCTATGGACTTGATACAACAGATGGGTTTGAAACCACAGATGGGGTTTAAGCTGAAGTCACAAGGCATCCCCCCTCCATGGGTAAATTTTAGTTGTGCATTAAATACTAAAATATATAGAGACTCTGCTTCACTAAAGCAAAAGCAAAAGCAAAACAGTGTTGGGCCTTTAATAGGTCTGTGTAATTATATCCCTGCTGAACATGGGCATTGGCATGTAGATCGATATTCCCAGCCTATCTCTCTTTCCCTAGTAGGGCAAGGATCTGGGGAAGTGGGGCTCCAGGATATATTGGTGAGGTCATCTGCCCAGGGAAGTCCGGCTGGTATCATAGTAGCATCTGGAAACTGGTGGCTGAAAAAAGTTAACATATAAAACTGAACAAATTGTTGACTAGCCTTTATTTATTTCATTCCACCTTAAAGTACCTAATGAAATAGTTTCTACTTAGTCCTAGATACTCTCCTCACCTACCTCTTATTACACTTTGCTCAGTGACTCCAAAGCTAACCTTGTCAGACAAAGTAAGGACTACAAAAGCTGAATAAGGGCAAGACATCAACATATTTTAATGATGACTCTTTAGTCACTACTAGGCCATCCCATTACCTGGGGCCCTAGTCATGGAGTCCTGGGAATCCCACACAGACATGATGGGCCTACACCTCTAACAGATCCCTCTTGCCACTGTCACTGGTCATCTCCATCAATAATAATATAATGGACCCCTTTGTGGGCCCCTATAGGGCCTTGTCCTAATTATGGATCAACAAGGGTAGGGAATGTTCCATTCTCTGAAGGGAAGTTGGGCAACATATTGTACTTACCATCCAGAAAAGACGGGTCCTGAAATTAGTGCAGCCTGAAATGTCCCTAGCCATGAGCACAGAAGTTGAGCTCAGACCTACAGGGATGCAAAGGTTACTAAATATGTGCTAAATATGGGCCCCAGATCAAATTGATGGGGTTTATAGTTAATAGTATTTATAAAAGTCCTAGATTCAGTCCCAAGCACCACTATAAGCCAAACCTGATCTGTGTACTCATCAAAAATTAAACAAACAAACAACAAGGAATCACTCTGGATTTTCTCAGGGAAACATAGAGGCTCAAACATTTCTATCCAAGCAATATGAAGTAATCAGAAATACACACTTTGTTTTCCAGGACACATGAACCTTTCTTGGAAAATTTACTAGTAGAGTGAAAAGAAACCAAAGACAAATAATTGGAAATGGGGAAATCAAATGTCAAAAGTCCATAGTTAGTATTATTGCCAGATATATACTCAGATCTAGATATTAGTTTTATAAAGACTCAAGCTCATTTGAAGTATAATCTGATAGTATATTAAGTTAGAAGGCACATGACATTTGAATAGTAAGTTAATAATAAAAAATAAGCATGCTAATAAGCATAAGTAGCTGATAAAAGTATGTGAAAATTCCTCTTTTAAGAGAAGAACAAGAAGTTATTAAATTTTCTTGAATTTGACAATTAGACAAAACAAGAAAATTTATATTTTAGAATATCTTAAAATACACAAGAAGAAATTTTGAAACAGAATATATGATTCTGAATCTCTGGAAAAAAATAAAAACAAAAGAAATGTTCTTAAGAAAAGCACAAAGGAAGTAGTACATGCACACCAGAAGAGAAAGTAAAACAAGATAGAATTCAGAAGAAAAATGCAAATTTTATGTATAATTTTAAATCAGGCAAAGAAATAGAATGCAGTTAGTCTCAACATAAAATATAACACTTAAAATTCACAGGTACAAAAACATCCTGAGTGAGTTTTAGGTCCCCTTTCCTTATTTTCCTAAATGTAGTCCTTCTCCAAAAATGGTAGAAACATAACTTTCAAAAGCAGTAGTATTCATTTCAAAAATTTAACTAATATGAATAAAGGTTTGCTAGTAAGGAATGGTTAGCAATACAGAAATGAAAAGGCATTCATATGTAAAATAAAATAACATGGAAATAAAACAAAAGTTCCCAGAAAATTTTGTAAAACTGAAGTGTAACTCCCATTTTCTATGCATTTACAAACAAAAAGATTCCAAATAAGAACAATACTCTTGATCAATGATTCAACTAATAGCTCACCTCTATAAAGGACAAAAGCATATATGCTAAAAAAAAAAAAAGCAGCAAGTTTTAGTTCAAATTGGAGGATAATACTATAGAGTATATAGAGTAGAGGTTATCTCAACTTTCCATAGAAAGATTTAACCTCTGAGAGTTTGTTTTGAAACTCTGACAAACTGGAAAGGGAGCAGTGGATTACTTTCTTCCTTTCTTTCTTCTTCTTCTTCTTCTTCTTCTTCTTCTTCTTCTTCTTCTTCTTCTTCTTCTTCTTCTTTTTCTTCTTTTTTTTTTTTTTTTGTAGTATCAAAGAATGTAAGATCTTTAACTTTTATCTGAATGGGTAGAGTCCCTGCCAATGGAGCAGAGCAGAGCAGAAGAAAAGTGGGCAAAATGACCCAGGAGTCAGCATTGCATTTTTTGAGCCAAGTTCAATGAGCAGAAATAAATGAGCTCGGACCCATTCCTCCTCAAGCAAGATGTCTGTACCTCATTTTAACTGGCCTCCTGCCAAGACAATCTGTTTGTCCAAGAGGAGAAATGGCTACAATACAAAGGGAGAATTCCCCATCCACACATGCACAAACCTATAGTGTGTGTGTGTGTGTGTGTGTGTGTGTGTGTGTGTGTGTGTGTGTGTGTGTGTGTGTGTGGTTTGAAATGTGGAGAGGGAATAGAAATCTTCCAAAATAACTGTACTGACAACATCAACAACTGTACTGACAACATCAAGTCTCTTCATTTCATCTTGGGTGGAGCTTGAAGGAATTATGTTAAGTGAGATAAGTCAAAAAGAAAGATGAATACCATATGCTCTCACTCAGAGGCAGAAGTTTAGAAACAAGAACAGAAATGTAAAACAAAGTAAAACTTGGACTGGTTTTGGTGTATTACACCAAAACAGAAGAAGGAGGACAAGCTAAGAGGGGGCTTGAGGAGGAGAGGCTTCAGGGGTCGTGGTCCATAATGGTGGAAAAAGATGTAATTGGAGGTGAGAATGTTTTTCAGACATCTATAATAGTGAGATGAGAAGTCTTATCCATGTGTTAACAACTCTACTGTAAACTGTTAACATTTCAATAAAAAAAAATCCAGGGTATGTAGTGCACCAGGTTAAGCACACAATAAAGCATAAGTACCCTCCCAAGGATCCCAGTTCCCCACCTGCAGGGTGTCATTTCACAAGAGGTGGAACAGGTCTTCAATGCTTTCTCTTTCTTCCCCTTCTCTATCAATTTCTCTTGGTCTAATACGACATAATGAGAAAAAAATGGCCTCTAGGAACAGTGGATTCACAGTTCCAGCACTGAGCTCCAGTGATAATTCCAAAGACTGTAATCTACAGATGCTAAGAGGACATAGGCATTCAGCTGAGAGAGAGAGGGAGGGAGAGAGAAAGAGACACTTTCATTAGGCTTTTTTTTTCTTCTTTAAAATTGTTTTCCATATTATTGGGCAAATGGTACTAATGGTTTACAGTATAGTTATTGACACATAGTTAAACATTTTCAAAGATGGTATAGACTGTCAAAGATGGAGGTGGGGTGTGACATGTCTCTTAAGTTTACATTTTGCTGAGACTGGGAAGAAAAGTGTATATATTAAGAACATTTCTGACACCTCTGACTGAGCTTGGCTGTATCCCCATTTGTTGATCCAAAATTTTGTGTTGCTCCCTCTACTGTGAGTCTTACGGACTTGCACTCCAGTTTTGCCCAAGGCATCATGGTCAAGAATGAGTTGCCTACAGTGTGGGTGGTCTCATTGCTCCTGTCTCTGGAAGTCTACTGTCCAAGGTAAATTAGCATTTGTTGAACCTTAAATCACTGGGCAGGACTCTGAAATGTCTTTGCCATCAACTTTCTCCATAACATATATGGCTAATGGGAAAGTGACTGTTTATTTTCTTTTGTTTTTACATTTTGGGGTTAGCTTTACTGCTATAGGAAAGTAAGATAAATGGTCCCAGAGTTATGGAGAATGACTGGTGCAGAGACTGAAACGTGCCAAGTTTATGGACGGGAAATTGAAGCCAGTGGTGCTTCTCAGTGACCCAGATGCTCCTAGCCCATGAGGTCTCCCAGTGCTGGAATTCCCTCATTTTTCTCTTTTGTCCCATGGAAACACATGTGAAGGACAGAGCTTTATCAAGAAATCAACCCTCCTTGTTTGTTGACATTATATCACAACCATTAGAGTGACCATCTGTATCTCTTATTTACATTTTAGCACTCATAAAAAGCACTTTGTATCCATTCTGCAGCTACCTCCTCCTTTACATGATGGAATTCTCTGGCACAGTCTCCAATTTGCTGATATTTGATAGTATGGTGTAGTAGCTGACATCTTCTCTGTGCCTTTAGAGTCATTAGAAATTTATTTTTATTTTTTATTTTTATATAATGGCTCTTTTTTAAAAGATGGTTATTTTTATTTATTATGACAGTGAATAACAGAAAAGGGAGAAAAAAGGACCAGAGGAACATTCAACTTTGCCATTCAGGTAGGGATGCTACTCAACTCTCTTATTTGTCTATTTTCTTTTTCTTCCTCCCTTTCTTTTTTTTTTCTTTCTTTCCTTCCTCCCTTCTTCCCTTCTCTTTTTCTTTCTTCCTTTCTTTCTTTTTTTCTTCCTTATTTCCTTCCTTCTTTCCTTTCTTTCTTTCTTCCTTCCTTCCTTCCTTTCTTTCTTCCTTCCATTTTTACCTTCAGGTTTATCTCTGAGGCTTGGTGCTTGCACTATGAATCCACTGCTCCTGGTGGTCATTTTTTTTTTTTTCTTCATTTTTACTGGGTAGGACAGAGAAAAATTGAAAGAAGAGGGGGAGCTAGAGAGGAAGATAGATACCTGCAGACCTGCTTCACCACTCATGAAGCATCCCTGCTCAAGTGGGGAGCCTGAGCTAGAACCTGGATCCCTGTTTGTGTTCTTATGCTTAGTATTTAATTTCCTCCCACCCTCTGTTTTCTTTTTCTTCAATCACCACATCCCACTTTCCACCAGTCACCACATCCTAACACCATCTCACCTTCAGCATTCTCAGCAGCTACATATCTCACAACATAAGTGTTCTCTGAACTTACTAAAATTATTTCACTTCTTAAAATTCATTGCAATTACATGTAGCTATCCTTTCCAAACTCACCTAAGTGAGTTTTCTTTTGGCTTTTTCTTTGGGTTTCAAGGCACTTGTAGCCTCTTAAAAAGTGATGACTTAGGAGTATCATTTTTTCTAAATATTCTGAACTTTTAAAAAAATATTCAAACATATATCTATTCTATAGAGTAGAATGTAAAATTGGAATATTTTAAGTAAATCGTGTGCATAGGGTCCCACTATGGCTGTGGCCTAAGATGCTTGGGGAGGGTGAGATCACTCCTCTTAATAGTCTGAATTTTCACTGACCTAGAAACTTTGGAATACTTTCTACAAGACCTCTGAGATCCAGTGCTTTTCATTCTTCCAATCTTATTTCATTCAGTGTCTTTTCTCAAAGTCTGTGCTACAGTCACACTTCATCCTATACTGTGTCAGTTTTGGTTTTGGTTCATAGATTTCTTTGCCAAGATTGTTCTTATATCATTCTTTCCTGCATGACAAATGCATATGTATTCTTCCAGCTTTGGCTATACATTTACCTCCTCTCTTGAAATGTCTAACCATTCTTCCCCTGAGGTTATTGGCTCCTCCCTCTCTTGTATTCCCAATGTCTCCTTTTCCTCCAGTGTCTTAATAAATCTGTGCTAGTGAAGTTAACATTATGGTACTCATGTCCCAGATAGTGGCAAGGAGTTCATTTTAATTCCCAACTATGTGTGTTTCTGTGGATTGAGGAAAATAGTTTCGAAGTAAGACATTTCTCTGACAGAACAGTCCTTCATGTAGGATTATCTGTGAACAACTAAGTGATTTTGACTTTCTCTCATGGATGATGAGAGGTGAAAACTCCAAATGGTCATCTTCTGGCTGTTCTCCTTGTGACCACCACCAAGAGCAAACCTTTCCAGGATTTGCTTTGAGGAGCTGCTCTTTTTATCATCTCCCATGGACATTCAGAATATGTGAGTCCTTTCCCACTTACCTGTATCATTCTGTTTTCTCCTTTAATTTAAGAATGATTCTCAATGTGACCTCCTATATTTCCTATAGCTGATTAAATTTGGGAATTTATACTCTATTCTCAGAACCTAAGTGTTGACTGTAACCTATAATGGATGTTAATTGTTAGTTGATATGATGAATTAGAAACTACAGGATAAATTAAGAAACTACCATAATATATACTGCCTTCAGCATTATTGTTGGGGTTCAGTGCAATACTAATCTGACATTTTTCTTTCATTTTATTGGATAGGACAGAGAAAATTGAGAGAGGAAAAGGAGATAATAGATAGATAGATAGATGATAGATAGATAGATAGATAGATAGATAGATAGATAGACCTGAAGACCTGCTTCGCTGCTTGTGATGTGTAACTCCCTGCAGGTGAGGAGTGGGGGTTCAAACCCAGATCCTTGAGCATTTATAGATCTTAAAAGTCATGCCTAGAGAACCTAAGCTCCGTTTTAGTCTTCTTGATATAACTCCTCTTATATGGAAAGGAAAATACAAAGAGCACAGATTGAAACGCTAGTTCTTGCTTATCCCTGAACCACATGATATGAAACGAATATATTTTCGGGTGGGGAAAAAAGCATAATGGTTATGCAAACAGACTCTCATGCCTAAGTCCTAAATCCCAGGTTCAATTCCCCTCACCACCATAAACCAGAGTTGAACAGTGCTCTGGTGTTTCTGTGTGTGTGTGTGTCTGCATCTCTCTCAAAAAATAAAATAAATATATTTTTTAAAAATAATTAAAAAAAAAAGAAAATGACTATATTTTCGTCTACCTAAGGGGCCACACCTAAAATGAATGGGCATCTTTACTTTTTAATCACTCAAAGCACTTGAGAAAAACTCACTTGTCAAGCTGCCTTGATTTAGCAATACCCTAAATGACTTACTCTCCTAGATCCTAGTGTTTTCTCTATCATGTGCTTTAGGTATAATTTGTTTTTCTAGAGGAAAAAGGCTCCTTCAACTATCAACATTATAGGTGGTCTTGAAGTACTGTGTTATTCTAGCAGTATAGTTTACACAAATAATTAGAGGGTGGATCAACAAATAATAAAACCAAAAGTCAGGCTGTAGCTCAGCGGGTTAAGCACAGGTGGTGCAAAGTACAAGGACATGCATAAGGATCCTGGCTCGAGCCCCCAGCTCCCCACCTGCAGGGAGTTGCTTCACAAGCAGTGAAGCAGGTCTGCAGGTGTCTATCTTTCTCTCCCCCTCTCTGTCTGCCCCTCCTCTCTCTATTTCTCTGTCTTATCCAACAATGACATCAATAACTACAACAATAAAACAACAAGGGCAACAAAAGTAAATAAATAAATATTAAAAATAAATAAAACCTCCAATGGGAAAGAATCCATTCCTCTTGAGATGAACATAGGGAAAACACATTTTTACCAAAGAGGTAAGATTTCAACAGAAAGATAAGTAGAAAGCTAAGAAAAGCAGAAAAATATGATGCATATATTTTAAATAGAGGGATAAATGTACAAAGAAAAAAATCCCTGACCTTTTTGACAATCCCAAAATTATAAACAGAATACATTTACTTACATACATTAATACTTTATTTCTCTTTGAATAAGTTATTTTATACACTTGTGAAAAAATCATTCAAAATACATAATAGACTTCAAAAGCACATATAGAAAATATAAAGCACCAAGACCTGCATTGTCTCAAATAATTAAAATTCCCATCTGGAAAGGCCATCAGCATATTGCTTCTTGTGTTACTGCTTTCTCTTTTGTTCCCTGCTAGCAGTGTCTTCTGTCATTTTGGACTCTCATGTGCACATACTGGGGACAGTATCAATGGTGAGCCAAAGGCCTGACTGAACAGTGACTTAAATTGGCCGAGACTTCCAAAGGAGACATAGCTTCGGACTTGGAATTCCCCTATACACAAGACCTTCTGAGATGACATCATGTACATTCCGTGTTGTGATGTATTTCAAGTACATCAGTGTGAACTTTCTTTATATACAGGAAAGAAAGGAAGGAAAGTGAACTTAAGAAAACAATGGCTACATTAAAATGGGTTCGATTTTAAACAAAAGAATTCTAGTCTATTCCATATATCTACTTATATGGAATGAATGTTTTCAAGCCTTCTTGACAAACTACCTTGGATATAGTTGGAGCCCTTCTGCCTTTTATAAAGAGTTGTGTGGTGGAGTTTAGTGAAGTCAATCTTTTATTTTTTATTTATAAAAAGGAAACATTGACAAAACCATAGGACAAGAGGGGTGCAACTTCACATAATTCTCACCACCAGACCTCCATATCCCATCCCTCCCCTGATAACTTTCCTGTTCTTTATCATCCTGGGAGTATGGACCCAAGATCACTGTGGGATGCAGAAGGTTGAAGGTCTGGCTTCTGTAATTGCTTCCCTGCTGACAATCTTTTAGAGTTCCTACTTCAACATATTATAAGGAAACCAGAGAAAGTTCTCTGCTTTTTTTATAGTTATTTAATGATTTACAGAATTACAAGTTAACAGGTACAACCCACACCATTCCCATCACCAGAGTTCTGAATCCCCAATGCCTTCATTGTAAGCTATAGCAGTTCTCTTAAGGTTTCAGATATGGGTTAACTATTATTTCTATAACTATCTGTCTATATTTGTATATATTTTATTTTTTTCTCCCTATGATCTCATTCCTCTTCCTTTCCAAGTCACACATTCACCTATTACTACATCCAAATGTCATTTCCTTTTTCCTCTTCTCTCTCTGGTCCTGATGGAGTTGGAGTTCAGAGTCATTGGTTATCTTCTCTCTATAACTTCTCCCTCACTGGAATTATGGATCAAAATTATTTTTGGAGTTCAGAATGTGGGTGTTCTGGCTTCTATAATTTCTTCTCTGCTGGGCATGGACATTGGCAGGCTGATCTATACCACCAACCTGTTTCTATCTTTCTCTAGTAGGTAGGCTCTGGAAAAGTGAGGTTTCAGGACACATTGGTGAGGTCATCTTCCTAATAAAGTTCTCTGCTTTTAAGGAGCTTGTATGATTATAATTGTCACATCCAGGCAGTTTCATTTATTTTATTAATTAAATAATATAATCCTGACAAGAGTATTTGATTTCATACAGGAGAAAAAAAAAACTCAGACTGGTGTTGCCTGACTCTCAGTACTAGTTGGAGAACAAAATGAAAGTTAATTTTATTTGGCTGCAAATGCCATAATATATTCAGGGCAAAAAAAAAAAAAAAAAATATATATATATATATATATATATATATATATATATTAGGGATGGAAAAGAAGAAACAGTAAGTACTGACTTGAGATTGTCCCTATTGTGCTCATTAACGTGTTTGACCAACATCTGATCCCAACGAAGGGACATGGGAAGATAAAGAGAATAATGGCAGTCATATGGTAAAAGTCTTAGGGATTGTAGGTGTAATGAATCAATACAAAAAGTAAAGAGCTGGGCGAAGAGAAATAGCTTCCTCGACATGCAAACTCCACGAACAGGCTCTTGATTCAACCTTCCACTCTTGAGTCCAAGTGCTACATCATGTCAAAATGACCCTGTCTTGAAATGGTAATCTAATAATCTTCTTAATCCTCAGGGAAATGGAGCATCATTTATTCCCTTCACCTTCTGCTCTTAGAAAAACAGTTTTCTGAAAAATTATCTTTGGCTCTTTGAATTTCATTATGAAGGGGATAGCACCTTTCTGGTGGTTCAGGAAAGGATACATGCTCCCTGAAATTCTCTGCAGCAACAGATCCAGGCAGGCATCTCTTGGCTATTTGTGTTTAATCTTGGTGAGGTAAACTGGGCCCTTAACCTCCTTTAGAAATCATGATGGGTCTGTGAACTGGGAGGCAGTCCCCTGGAATCTGGGAATAATGTTCTTGGCTACCATCTCCATTTATTTTTACTTTAGTCCAAAGGGACATGACTTTTGTACTTCTATGAGATTTAGGAGTATTGAGGTTTTATTGCAAAAAGAAAAATTCTGTGTGGTTTTAGAATGCAAGTCACTTTGAGTAATACAAAACCTCATTTATCCAAACACAGAAACTGAAGGACTTCTTAGCAAACTGGGTCCCATGTGATAAAATTTTTGGCAAAGGTTTTATATATCTTTTCTATTCACTAGCCATATTTTTCTAGTAAATCCAATAGTTATCTTTCCCAGTCAGCCTTGTCCTGGTATTTTATCTTCATAGGTGTGTGTTTAGTGCATGTATGTGCAGGTGCATGTGCACATGGGCATGCGTGTGCATGCATTAGGTTACGGTGAGAGAGGAAAGGCTCCAGTTGTTTACTAAACTTTTAGAAAATGGGGTTCAGGAACAATTAATAGAAATCTCTACTGGCAGAAACATGCTTGTTTAGGTCTGCTTCTCATTTTGGACAATTGGAAAAGGCAATCACTCACGCTTTATTGATGCCAAAGAGTTTTTCACAGTCATCAATATGGGCTACAAAAATGAAGTTGTTGACATCTTATTTCTGGGGGTATTTTTTTTTATATAATTGTGAACCCTCCAGCATCATATATTTTGAAATAACACAGTTCTACTCTGTAACTGCACATTTTCTATGCATAACATGAATTTGATCTCACAAACATTCTGCCAAATAACAGGCCTATCATATCTACATCTATCAAGTTCATTTAGATATCCCTTCCCTAGCTACCCACGCCTGACCCTCACTCTAAGTCTAATCTTTCTTTTCTTGAATTTACTCAAGGAGATTGAGATAAACTATAAAATTCACATAGATGCTTTTAGACATTTATAATATTACGTAAATGTTTTGAGTAAGAATGTCTAAGTTACTATAAGAAGAATGTGGCTTATTCCCTGAAGTTGTATTTAATTTCAGCCTTCTGAACAATTTTAGTTACCCTCTTGGGCAAATCTAGACTGGGAGCACTGGTAAGGAGCTTGAAGATCTTAAGGTACTCATATACCTACTTAGTCTCCCAGGAAGTGCTCATCACTTCCAACAGATGCTAGTAAGATACTTTTGTCAAGAGTCAGGCAGTAGCACAGTGTGTTAAGCATAGGTGGTACAAAGTACAAGGACTGGCGTAAAGATCCTAGTTCAAACCCCTGGCTCCCCACCTACAGGGAAATCGCTTCACAAGTGGTGATGCAGGTCTGCAGGTCTCTATCTTTCTCTTCTCCACTCTATCTTTTCTTCCTCTCTCCATTTTTCTCTGTCCTATCCAACAACGGCATCAATAACTATAACAATAAAAGACAACAAGGGCAACAAAAGTGAATAAATAAATATTATTAAAAAGATACTTTTGTCTCAGTTTACATAAAAAATGCAGCTGGCCTGCTGCTCATGATGGCAGTCTTCTTCTCCTTGCATGAAAGGATGAGACAGTGTGATCAGAAGGGTCAAGCTGAGACTATGCATCCAGCTCACTGAAGATAAGGTTGCCCTCTTTGACCCCAGGGAAGTTGTAAACTCAGTATATCAAAGTAACCCAACAGGGACTTGCCTTTTACCCTTCAAGGTGAGGGAATCCAGGCTTATTTTTATGTACTGGGCACTGTTTCCCCCAGGCCACCTCTTCTGAATATCAGACTTGAGGCCAGGTACACAGGACATTGAATCATGGGTGGCCACCATGACTTCTATGCCCAGGAGGAATATAGAGAAACTCATTACAACTGTGAAAGTTCACTCCATACAAGAATATATATTTACTACCCAATGCAGGAAATGGAGTGACCTATACAATTATATTAGTCACGGAGGTCCTCCATGAATGTCACAATTCTAGCTAGACATTCTTTAGAACTAAAGCAAGTATTATAAATTGGAGGGATTACTTGGGCCATAGAAATGATCTCACTTGCTTTTTACCACACTAAATCTGAAGCCAATTTTGGAAACACAAGTGTCTCCTCGTACATTTTATTTGTGAGTTTGTGCTCTTATCAATCTCCATTCAAATCCATACACACATTACATACCCATACACATCTATTTTTTATAGAGAAAGAATTGAAGGTTAAATAGAATTTACAAGGTTAAATTAATGTTGAAAAAAAAGTCTATGGGATAGTTTAACAGATACAAAAATCTTTTCTCAAATCAGTTCCATCTATCAGTTGCCTAAATATATCCTTCTCCCTCCAAATGTGACTAGTGATGCAATCGGTCACCATGAAGAAAAAAAAAAAAAGAGAAATTTTGAATCATGTTTGTGGCCCTAACCACAGATATTCTGCCAATACATGCATAGTCAACATAGTGTTTGGATTGAGAGCTTGGGGGAAACTGGGTGGTCCAGCACATCCCAGCTGAATGTTTAAATGCTGACTTCACACAAGGGGCTGCTCTGGCCTTTATAAACTGCTGATCAGAAAGGACATTTTAAAAGGAACCATTTGTAAATGATGAGTATGGCAACTTCCTCCACTGCTTCCTCATAGATTGGCATGAGCACAAAATGATCCCAAAAAGTTTCGATATCTCCAGAAACCTCCAGTTTTTCCAATGGAGGGCTGCTCTTTGCCTTTCTGTCTTTCTATCACACATACAGTTTTTCATGTCATTGTTTCTTACCTACTCATATCCACTGAAGACATATACTATGGAAAACATCTTGAGATTAAGGTTTTAACAAGTATGTACACTCATGCATATCAACTAGATACTTGCTCACACACATGCATATGTGTATACATATATTGTGTTTTTACAAATGATAGCACCATGTAACCTGCTCCAAATCAAGTGTCTTTAGATTTTCTGTGCTTGGCTTGTTGTAACTAACCTGTCTCACAGAACTACTCTATATGACATCATATTAATACAAATCCTCTTTGTTCTGAATTTTGGAAATGAGCTAAATGGGATTTTGGCATTGAACTAGCATGTTGGATGATTTAGAGACAATTAGAAAATCTAGAAAGTATATAAGCTGAAAGCCTCAGACAGAAGAATCTGTGGATAAAAGGAGGGGAATTCAAGTGGTGGTAGAAATACAAGATCAGGCAGAAACAATAAAACCTCCATTACCAAGTGAGTGGTATTAGTAGAAGGTAGTGGCCACCTGGCACAGAGGGAGTGAACGTTGTCTCACTGTATGAACATTGGAATAATATATTTTTCTCCACTCCTTTCTATTTCCCCTTTATAATGAAGTGGTATTAACTTGGTTAAGTGAGGTTATCTTCACTGTTTTTAACACCTGGGATATTATAACTACCACAGTGAGATTTGCTGAAATGAACCATCTGTGGGAAATAAAATAGCAAATCAGTGTAGGGTTAAATAATATCAACCTCATGTTATAATCTATCAAACTGAGAAAATACCAAGAAGAAAAAGTAAAGCCTTATGTGTAGACTCTGCTTAGTTGGCAGTAACTACAGAGGATCCAGAAGGCATAAGAATAACAGGGAGTAGACAGAGCCTTGTGTGCACTTCTATTTCCTTGTAAAGATAACATGAATCTGAACTCTACTTTAAAATTTTTGTTCCACTTCTTGGAGCTCCCTTTCTTCTCTTTCCCCGCCCTTCTACATGGAGACATAAGCCATTCAACACTTCATCAGCTTCCCTGGTGTTGCACTTCAGGCCTCTTAGTCCATTTCTCTAAGGAAATGGGTGTTATCACATTTCTGGCTCAGGGCATGGCCTACTCAACATAATTAGTTGGCAACTCTATGGAGAAGAAAGTTTCTGCCAGAAAAGTTCTGAGTTCAGGGTGATCAGCTGAGTCATTTTTGAGTTCTCCATTATCTTGAGGGCAAGAGATCACAGAAATTAATATTTGGCATAATTTCTGAAGGCAATGTTCCTCTAAAGTTAATAATGAAAGAGCTTGTCAGTGGAACAGAATCTCATAAAATATAATATGAATAGTCACCCCATATAGGGTAGCTAAGTGTCAGATATTTTTTCTTGGCACATGTATGTGTTAATTCATTTGCTTTTCACAAGAACTATATGAAGAGGTACTTTTATATTACTACTTCCCACAGGTGGTAACTGAGGTTTTAGAATCCAAATAACTTGCATGAACACATAGGATGTGTAGGTCATGTACAATGTCTCAAATTTCATACTATTATATTTCATCACTCTACCTCTCCATGCATCTTTGCATTGTTCTTCACTCTTCATTCATTGAGTCCTAAATTTGGCTACATTAAGATTTGTCTCCACATGATGGTCAATTTCACTTGATTTTGTTATAAGTCAATCATGAAACCAACATCTACACTAGTGTTCACATTTATAGGGAGAAAACTGAAACTTTCTATTGAGTAGGCCAGTAATAGAAAACTGTTTAGAAAAGCCACCACTGCTTGGACTTAGAATGTATGGGTTGTCTCATTTTCCTGCTTACTCCACTATAGTTTCTCATGATCTCATGACTTCAGTGAACACAAGGTGATATGGAACTCTGCTTATGATGAAATAGAAGAGACAAGGATGAATTAAGGACCCTGGAAATCTAAACTGCCTTTAAAGACATATTTAATTCCCCCTAATAATTTGTAGTTATAAATGCTTTCTACTAAACATTGATTGTTTGCAAATCATGATTTAAGGTGAAATATTTGCCTTCTATAAGGAATTATTCTGGTAGTGTGGAGTTTGTGTCTGGCACAATGAAGAAATAATTGTTTTTGACCCTTTTCCCCAGGAATTTAGGCTTTCTTAGCTGGACACATGCAATGGCTGTATTGTACTTCAGAGTCATCTTCCTGATCTTACAAACTAATGCTCAACTATTATTTTTATCTTTATTATCTCCAACAATCACAATTTATTCTTGTACATCTTTTTTCTTAGCCCAACCATTAAAGTTTAAAATCCCAGTTTTGTGACCCTGCCTCCTAACATATACTTACTAACAACATGTTGTCTTAGCTTTTTCTGGAAATAAAATGTTTCTGGTACATCTGGAAGCATGTCCTTTCATTTCTAGATTCTTCTAGCTACATAGTTCTACCTGTGGGTATAATAATCCATAGGGAAGCTCTCATCATTAGGACTGAACTCACTGCATTTGGGAAGTTATAGCAGAATAGAGGGCCTGCGGGCCATTTATCTTGCCTTCAAGTTGCAAGCTAAGGCATCCTATCTCGCCTGGTATTTTAGGGGTCAGGTGTTGTGACACGTGATTAAGTTCACAGATTATAGTGCATAAGGACCCAAGTTCAAGCCCTTAGTCTCCACCTGCACTGGGAAAACTTCATGAGTGGTGAAGCAGGGTTGCAGATCCCTATGTCTGTCTGTCTGTCTACCTATCTATCTATCATCTATCCCCCCCCCCAGAAATTTCCCTCTGTCCCTATCCAATAATAAATAAATAAATATATTAAAAATATTCCCACATAGACATTGTTGGCCTAACAGCTACCTTTTCTTCATGTGATCCTGCATAAGTTTCAGTCTGACTTGTTACTCAGATGTGTTTTTCTATTCTATCCCTCCCACTTCACATACTGCTAGACTCCAGTATACCCCAGGGTCCCTCTATTCTGGTCACACTTTTGATAATTTATTACCAGTTGGGGGATTAATAATGGGACCAGAGAAGAAGAATATAGCATGGGGATTACTCTGTATAACTATTTTGCCTATCTCTTCTCACCAACATATGCTCTCCATTAGGTCAGAACTTAGCACACTCATCACTCTGGCTCTAATGTCTCATATGGTAGCTGAGACAGGCACCCATGCTGAAAAACTGTTATGGGGGTATGCTATCATGTGCTTAGGAAAGTACACACATTATTTCAGACACCCTCTTGCCAGTTCTATGAGGAAGGCACTATTATTATTATTTACATTTTAAAGATCAAGAAAATGAGACTTAAATAAAGGAGTGATTTATAAACCTGATTATCAGAATCTCTTGGAAAAATCTGGAAAATATGTATTTCTGAACTTCTTTTCAGATCTGAACCATCATTTGTATGATTGAAATATCTCTGATATTAAGAAGTCATTGGGAGGGAGTCAGGCGGTAGCGCAGCGGGTTAAGCGCAGGTGGTATAAAGTGCAAGGACCAGTATAAGAATCCTGGTTCGAGCCCCTGGCTCCCCACCTGCAGGGGAGTCGCTTCACAGGTGGTGAAGCAGGTTTGCAGGTGTCTATCTTTCTCTCCTCCTCTCTGTCTTCCCCTCCTCTCTCCATTTCTCTCTGTCCTATCCAACAACGATGACATCAATAACAACAATAATGACTACAATCACAATAAAAACCAACAAGGCCAACAAAAGAAAAATAAATAAATAAATATGAAAAAAAGAAGTCATTGGGATGGGAGCTTTTATCAGTGGAGTCTGAAAGAACTGAATTATGTAATTATTTAGCTGAAAAATTGAGAGAGCCAGGACTTACACACAGGTGTAACTAGCTGCAGAATTTTATACTCCTGCCAAAGAAACTTAGAGTAAGAGATGCCTGTTCTGTCTTGGCAACACAGAATAGATCACATATGAAGTCAGCATTCAAAACAGATTTTTTCCTTGGTGAGGTATTCCCTTTCTTGGGGTGCTTCATATATACTATTTCATCCAAATAGGTCATGTTGATGTCTCTTGACACTGGGGTTTAGATTATTAATTAGAGCTTTTTTGAATTGTGCATTTATGTTAATGTTGAAATATTGAACCAATATACAGAAGTGAGTGTTGTATATGAGTTTTAGAAGTTGGTTAACTGTGAACAAGGTAAACTATCTGAAGCCAACACAAGTGAGAAGTGGAAAAATTCCTCCTTTTTTTGGATGTGGCCTGACTACCCTCCCTTCTTAGGGAGCCAGGGTAGAAGGAAGTCTAAGAAACTGTTCTGCCTCTCCTGAAGAAAGCATCTATGTGTTGTGCCCAGGAGTGGTGTCAAGTTAGCTCTCCCTGAGCATAAGTATGCTGTCGGCACCTAGATTAGGAATGTAATGATAACTCCATTGTTCTATACAGTGAAGAGTCCAACAATTCCTTAGAATTCTCTCTATGTGATGATAACATTAACTATCGATTGTCTTTTTGAACCCTAAGACAGCAGGAACCTCACATCTCCACTATAGAGCCCCTACATCCCCCAGTCCTGGAACCCTTGGATAGGGCCCACTTTCCCGTATGCATCTCCCAATCCAAACCAAATAATATTGCATCCGCTGATCACAACCTAACCAACGCAACGATTGCCACCTCAACATGCTTCACCTCAGACTGTGTCCAGAGACTTCACGTGTGGAATGACAACCCTTCAGCTTCATTACTCGGGTGAGACCTTTCCTTTAATAGTACACTCTAATTTCATCTCAGGTAGTTCACTTTCTAACAAAGTCCCATAACCTAGATATACACCAGTTTCTGTGAGAGAGAGCTTATGTTCACACGTACCCATAAACTACTGCAAAATATATACCTGAAAGCAGAAGTACACTAGAGTTTGCAGTGAGTACCTCCCTAACACTTCCTCTCCACTATTCCAAGCTTGGGATCCATGATGGCTCAACAAATTGTTTGGCTTCATATGTTAACTCTCTTTTCAATCACCAGGTTCCAGATGCCACCAGGATGCTGGCCAGGTTTCCCTGGATTGAAGACCCCACTAAAGTGTCCTGGAGCTCTGCT
The DNA here is from genome assembly GCF_950295315.1 of Erinaceus europaeus. Lineage (NCBI taxonomy): Eukaryota > Metazoa > Chordata > Mammalia > Eulipotyphla > Erinaceidae > Erinaceus > Erinaceus europaeus. The sequence continues at coordinate 99,512,769 of NC_080162.1, read as the reverse complement.
TCCCCAGAGACACACCCTACTAGGGAAAGAGAGAGGCAGACTGGGAGTATGGACCGACCAGTCAAAGCCCATGTTCAGCGGGGAAGCAATTACAGAAGCCAGACCTTCTACCTTCTGCAACCCTCAACGACCCTGGGTCCATGCTCCCAGAGGGCTAGAGAATGGGAAAGCTATCATGGGAGGGGGTGGGTTATGGAGATTGGGTGGTGGGAATTGTGTGGAGTTGTACCTCTCCTACCTTATGTTTTTGTTCATTAATGCTTTCTTAAATAAAAAAAATTTAAAAAAAAGAATTCTCTCGCAGACAGTGAGGATGACTTGCTAGACAATGACTCCTCAAAAGGGTGGTAGAGGTGATGATATTTTAACTGGCTTATTCTGAATAACCAGAAAGTGTCAGTCATAAAAATATCTGAAGAGTAGAAATAACATGTTTGCAAATATGTGATTTTTATTGTTCCTGTATTTGAAATATATCACTATTGTGTATGCATAAGGTCTGTAAAAGGCAAAAGTGTGTGATAATTATCTTCTGCATGGCACCACATGAAGAAAAGGTAGCTGTTAGGCCAACAATGTCTATGTGGGAATATTTTTAATATATTTATTTATTTATTTAAAAAAAAGCCTTACAATCCCCTGAGGAGTGTATCATAATCACTTCTATCTTCTTCAATATGTCAAGCCTGATCTTGGTCCACTCTGAAGTTTGCAAAAGTTGCACCCATTTATATAAAGTGAGAATCAAAGAAAATAAATGATACCAAATCTGAAGCCATACCAAAGAAGCTTGGTAAACACAAGATCTTGTCTTAGCAGAAAGAAAGGCATAGAACAATAGTTATGACCTAGAGGAGGCAGATAAGATCTGGAGAGATGCCTCAGGTTGTACACAGGTGTCATTGACTACAAAGTGAGTGTCATGCAGAAGCTGGACAGCACGCCTAACTCCTTGATTTCATAATCTATAAAGCTACTTAGTACTTCAGTTAAGTATATGTTTTCTGCTATGCCTCATCTTTTATTTGCTTGTTAGAGTTTATTTCTTTGACACTTTTTATTGTAGCTTGAATATCATACTTATTCTATTGCTCATTGACCTTTTAAAAGCTATTATTGAAGTTAACTCCTGAGCTAAACATGAATGATATGAAAATTTAAAAGAATAAAATCAACAGAAATGCTGCTTTTGTGGGACTCAAAAAATCTAGTCAGGGAGTAGACAAACAGAAGTAAAATTATTACTCTAAAGTATGAATTAATAGGAAAGTTATGTACAGGTCTTAAGCTATTAAAAGAAAAAAAACACTAATTGTACCCTGTTAAGTCAAAGACTTGTTCTTTACTTATCTTATTTATCAGCAAATCAGTTCTTTTGAGAGAAGTAAAGGGGCAAGAGATTCTAGTTTTCTTCATGTGATCCTGCATAAGTTTCAGTCTGACTTGTTACTCAGATGTGTTTTTCTATTCTATCCCTCCCACTTCACATACTGCTAGACTCCAGTATACCCCAGGGTCCCTCTATTCTGGTCACACTTTTGATAATTTATTACCAGTTGGGGGATTAATAATGGGACCAGAGAAGAAGAATATAGCATGGGGATTACTCTGTATAACTATTTTGCCTATCTCTTCTCACCAACATATGCTCTCCATTAGGTCAGAAACTGGTGTATATCTAGGTTATAGGACTTTGTTAGAAAGTGAACTACCTGAGATGAAATTAGAGTGTACTATAAAAGGAAAGGTCTCACCCGAGTAATGAAGCTGAAGGGTTGTCATTCCACACGTGAAGTCTCTGGATAGAGAGATTTTGACATGTATTATCTGTTTTATTCTCAGCTAAATCTCCCTGCCCTCACCCCTCAACTACAGTTTTCTCTGGGGTTCTGTGCCAGCACTGTGAATCTACAACTTCCAGTGATGTTTTTTTTTTTTTACCCTTTTTCTTCATTTCCCCCCTTTTTTTATATGATAGGACATAGAGATTAAGAAAGGAGGGAAGGAGAGAGGGAGAGAGAGAGAGAGAGAGAGATCTGCAGATATATTTCTCTGCTCATGAAGCTTTTCACCTATAGTTGGTGTAGAAAGGGCTCAAACTCAGGTCCTTGCACATTGCAGTGTGTACACTTAACAGGGTGCAACCCAATACCACCTAGAACCCTGATTTAGGATTTTAAAGCCTCATCTTATTTGGATTTAGCTCTTGTATATACTTTTGAAGATTTATGACTGCTTTTGTAATCAATAATTATCTTTTCATTCTGTTTATGAATTTGTCTAGCTGAGTCCATTGTCATTCTGTTTAGTTTCATTGAGTAGCATTCTAGTGGGGCTGTCATTAAAGTTATCCAAAGAAACTTATTTCTACTGACCAAAGAAGGAGGGTATTATCCACATGAAGCTAATTCAATGTGCTCTTCCTAGAATTTTTGTTGGACTGAGTTAACTGGAAATGTGATTCCACTAGACTTTCATTTGTAACCTGAAGACATTGGTCTCCAGTTTATGCTCTCTATGACCCCAAAAGATTCTGATATTGAGTCTTGTCCATTAGGAAATCTATGATTCGAGATCTTATTTTGACTTTCTAAATGTAACATTCTGAAAAAAAAAAGTTTTGTTTATATGAACCACAGTTTCATTTGTCTGTGTGTTTATGTTGCTGCTCTCCAAAAATCTCCAAATGATATAAGAGACTAAGGAATACACTCTTAATTTTGGTGATATTTTCATGCAGTTGTAAGCATTGGAGAATCACATGGAATTTGCTCTGTACTTAGGAAATTGATCTGGCAGAATGAATAAGAATAAATAAAACTGAAAAGTCCCAAACACTTTTAAAACCACTTATAATCATGTCTGTGAGGTAGGCCTTGAATTATCTATGTACAAACTAGAATCTCTTGCCCCTTTACTTCTCTCAAAAGAACTGATTTGCTGATAAATAAGATAAGTAAAGAACAAGTCTTTGACTTAACAGGGTACAATTAGTGTTTTTTTTCTTTTAATAGCTTAAGACCTGTACATAACTTTCCTATTAATTCATACTTTAGAGTAATAATTTTACTTCTGTTTGTCTACTCCCTGACTAGATTTTTTGAGTCCCACAAAAGCAGCATTTCTGTTGATTTTATTCTTTTAAATTTTCATATCATTCATGTTTAGCTCAGGAGTTAACTTCAATAATAGCTTTTAAAAGGTCAATGAGCAATAGAATAAGTATGATATTCAAGCTACAATAAAAAGTGTCAAAGAAATAAACTCTAACAAGCAAATAAAAGATGAGGCATAGCAGAAAACATATACTTAACTGAAGTACTAAGTAGCTTTATAGATTATGAAATCAAGGAGTTAGGCGTGCTGTCCAGCTTCTGCATGACACTCACTTTGTAGTCAATGACACCTGTGTACAACCTGAGGCATCTCTCCAGATCTTATCTGCCTCCTCTAGGTCATAACTATTGTTCTATGCCTTTCTTTCTGCTAAGACAAGATCTTGTGTTTACCAAGCTTCTTTGGTATGGCTTCAGATTTGGTATCATTTATTTTCTTTGATTCTCACTTTATATAAATGGGTGCAACTTTTGCAAACTTCAGAGTGGACCAAGATCAGGCTTGACATATTGAAGAAGATAGAAGTGATTATGATACACTCCTCAGGGGATTGTAAGGCTTTTTTTAAAAAAAAAATTCTTTATTGGGGAATTAATGTTTTACATTCAAGAGTAAATACAATAGTTTGTACATTCATAACATTTCCCAGTTTTCCATATAACAATACAACCCCCACTAGGTCCTCTGTCATCCTTCTAGGTGTAAGGCTTTATAGCATAGTGAAAAGTAGAGACTTAAGAAAGAAGGACAAAAATGATGGTGCTGCTGAGATGATAACATAGCACTATGTTAAGAACTTATGGTAGCTATGGAGTAAGAGCCTTTTTAGATAGCATTCATAAGAAACTAGAAAAACAATAATAATAACAATAACAAAACTGGAAAACTCAACAAAATACAACCAGGATCTCTTCAGAAACTCACTAAGCCACAGGAGAGTACAGACACATGTTGTCAGTGGGTAGAAAGTCTCAGAGAGATGAGCTCTCTTGAGGAACCAGAGAGCTATTCCTGCTAAAAATGGTTATTAAAAATAACACTATTCTAAGCCTACAGATAATAGTATTTTTGTTCCTAGATTGCATTCCATTTTTCCAGCACCTCTGAACAGTTTTCTTGACATATTTAACATCTATAGTTATTTCACAAAATCACAAGTACTTATTCCATACTGAGTTCTCCCAAAAGAACTCTACAAGGAAATAAAGAGATTAGCCAGGCAACATTATGAATCTAAGGATCTACCTTCTTAGAATGACTAGATTTAGCATATATTATTATAATTTAAATAGAAAAACCTAATTATCTAGTTACCTATACCCAATAACATAGGCTTTAACTCATGTTGTTGTCTTAGATGTTGCCTATAAACAGATTTGTTGTGTTTCATAAACCATGATTTTAAAGTTTGACAAGATTCAAGAGTTATAGGGTCACCAAGTTTTGTTTTTACATTTGAGTTTATTATTAACTATTTTTAAGTTTTATCCTTTCATCCCTCTCCAAAAATTTTCATAGCACTGAACAACTCAGATTTACTTCAGAGGGATGTAATTTCCCTAGAATTATAGCTGAGGTAAGGATATGCCATTTAGAGAACATTTTGCTACAGTCAGAGATAATGTAAGGAAGATAAGTATGAAGAACAACATGAAGTTGGGAGTTCTGTCTCTCTACTAATGTTCTAATGGACTTCAAAGAATCTATATGCAAAGTTCTGTTTACTGGTGGACTCTCTCTTTGTGATCTCCAATAAAAAATCCACTCATAGTCATGACAGTCATCAGTTCTCCCAGGTCCAGAAATCAGAGTGAACTTGGTGAGATGCAGAGACCCCTTACCTGCCTCCTTTATAGAGGGAGGAAGTTCCTATTTCCTTTTTGATAAACTCTTTCTCCCAATTACTGACCTCAAGATTGACCACCACCCTTATCCTCTTTGAAGAAATCTCATATATAACTTGTTCCTCTGGTCTCCCCACATTAATCATATTATAAATTAATATAACAGACTCAACTATTATTGCTTCCACAATGGTAGCTATAGTTTCAAGACCCTATCATACAAGATTAAAGAATAAGAAGGTGTGGCCTGGTAAAAAACAATGTCTATATCACTAAACCAGTAAATCCCACAATTTATCAGCTAGAGAGGACAAAGGCAGTGGCATTTATACTTGCATCATATAAACACTAGATTTCTTTACAATAGCATATTCTTCCCCTCCTGTTCCCCTTAGCAGCAAGAGATCAAATGTTGTTCTGGGACTCCTATTCACAGACATTCCCAGGAATTTTAAATTCATGAATGCCCTTCACATTGATGTCAAGATTGCCTGTCCTTACATCCTGTCTCAGAATTAGTACAGAGACACAGACCCATTGCTGAAAGAATTTTTCCATCTCATCTCCAAGAGCTGCTTTGACAAAAAGTTCTGTACTCTATGATCTCTGGCAAAAGACAGCAACATCACTGTGTTTTCTCCTCAAGGAGATGCAAACTCGCTGTCCTCTGTGATATCTGGTCTTTTGATCATGGGTCTTTAGGGTCCATCTTTTTTTAGTGATTAATAATGATCAATAATATTGTGGGATAAGAGGGGTACAATTCCATACAATTCCCACCACCAGAGTTTCATATCCCATCCTTTCCATTGGAAGTTTCACTATATATATTTTTTATTTATAAAAAAGAAACACTGAAAAGAACCATAGGATAAGAGAGGTACAAATCCACAGAATTTCCAACACCAGAACTCCATATAGCATCCTCTACCTTGATAGATTCCCTATACTTTAACCCTCAGGGAGTATGAAACATTGTGGGATGCAGAAGGTAGAAAGTCTGGCTTCTGGAATTGCTTACTTTCTGAACATGGTTGTTGACAGGTTGATTCAAACTCCCAGCCTGCCTCTTTCTTTCCCTAGTGGGGCAGGGTTCTGGGGAAGCAGAGCTCTAGGACATATTGGTGGGGTTGTCTGTCTAGGGAAGTCTGGTTGGCATTACGGTAGTATCTGGAATCCGTTGGCTGAAAGAAGAGTTAACATATAAAGCCAAACAAATTTTTGACTAATCATGAACCTAATGGCTGGAATAGTACAGATGAAGATTTGGGGCTCTCTGTTTTGTAGATAGCTAACTAGTGGGCCTATTTTAGTTACATCCCAAAGGGCTCTGACTATACTTGTGTAATTTTTGTTTGTTTGGTTGGTTGGTTGCTTGTTTTTCTTTGTTTTGTTTTCTTTTTTTTTTTTTTTTTTAATGAGCCTGACATCTGATATGCAGGTGGTCCCAAGATACTGTCTGGGGAGATGATGCCATGGCTAGAAAAATGACCAGAAATCTGGATCATAGAAAAGAGTAGCTCCCAAATATGAGAACAGTGTATAAATATTGTTGACTGTAAACCCATTTGATTTGATCTGATCTGGAACCCATGTTTACCTTAGAAGCCTATGTGACCTTGTAGCTCAGAGCTAACATTCTGTGGTCATGAGTAGGAATGTTCCAAGCTGCCCCAATATCAGAACCCATCTTTCTCAGCTGTAGCATATAGTATGTTGTCCAGCCTCCCTTCCAAGGATGGAATATTCTCTACCGTTGCTGATCCATGTTGAGGGAAATGTCCTATGGGGACCCATAAAGGGGTCTATTTTGTTATTCCTGACAGAGATGACCAGTAAAAATGGAGAGAGGGATTTATTCGAGGTTTAGGCCCATCATGTCTGTTTGGGAATCTCAGGACTCCCAGACTAGGGCCCCAGGTGACAGGGTGGCCTGATAATGAGTAAAGAGTCATCCTTAAAGTATGCCAGTCTCTTGCCCTTATTCAGCCTATGCCATCCTTGCTTTGATAAGGCTAGCTTTGGAGTGAGCGAGAGAACTGTAAGGGGAAGTAGGTGAGGAGGGTATCTAAGGCTAACTAGACACTATTTCATTATGTACTTTATACTGACTCACTGTAGACTATTGCGTATTTTTTCAAGTATATAGTAAAGTATATATATTTGCCCTAATTTAGAGATACATGTGAACATATGCTCTATCTCATAGGATCTGGTCTATATCTAGGTTTTGGGACTTTGTTAGGAAGTGAACCACCCTAAATGGAATTAGAATCCTATGAAAGAAAAGGTCTCACTTCAAACTGAAGTGAAACATATGGAGGTGGTACTGGTTGCATTGAATAGGTTGGGATCAGTAGATGCAGTATCAGTTGATGTGAATTGAGAGAAGCGTGCAGGAAAATGAACCCCACCCTAGAGGTTCCCGCACTGGGGTGGGGGGGATATAGGCTCTATAGAGGAAGTGGGAGGATCCTGCTGTCTTAGGGTTTAAGAAGGCAGTACATAGTTATTGCTATAATCACATTATTTGGCAATTGGGTTAACTTTGAAATATCCCTTTGTTAGGATTTGCTGTATCATACACAACAGCACCATAATTTTTGTCCTTTAGCATTGTTTGTATATAGCTGTGTCACCGGTTACTACTGTTCTCCCTGGTGTAAGCTTTTAAGACAGTCAACATATGGAAGACTCAGCCTATGGTCTGTGCATTAAAAAGTTTATGACATTCAGTCAATTTTTCCCTCTCATACTAATTAAATAGTGATTTATATTACTACAACTTGATAAGAGTGTACATAAACACAATTCCCACCAACAAAAGACTGCACCATCCTGTCTCCTCCTTACCCCATGAAACTTAACATCCTCTCTCAATCTTAACCCAAGCTTTTTACTTTGGTGCAGTACTCCAAACTCAGTCAAATCCTGCTTTGAGTTTCCCTTTCTCAACTTCTGTTTATGAGTGGGATCATCCCACACTTGTTTTTGTCTTTCTGACTTAGCTCACTTAGCATAATTTCTTCTAGCTCCATCCAAGATAGGTCAGAGAATGTGGGTTCATTGTTCTTAATAGCTGAGTAATATTCCATTGTGTATATACACCACAGCTTTCTCAGCCATTTATCTGTTGTTGGACACCTGGGATGCTTCCAGGTTTTAGCTATTATGAATTTTGCTGCTATAAACATAGAAGTACACATATCTTTTTGGTTGGGTGTTATGGAGTCCTAGGGATCTAGGAGAGGGATTACTTGGTCATATGGAAGGTCCATGTCCAGGAGCCTTGTGAGAGTTCTCCAGACTGCTCTCCACAGAGGTTGGGCCAATTTACATTCCCATCAGAAGTGCAAAAGCGTTCCTTTGTCCCCACAACTTCTCCAGCATTTGTTGGTGCTGTCCTTTTTGATGTATGCCATTCTCACAGGGGTGAGGTGGTATCTCAGTGTTTTTTTTTTTTTTTTCTTTTTTTGCATTTCTCTGAAAATCAGTAACCTGGAGCAATTTTTCTTGTGTTTGTTAGTGTTTTGGATCTCTTCTGTAGTGAATGTTCTATTCATATCCTTTGCCTATTTTACTGTTGTCCTTTTGGCCTCTGTTTTCCAGCCCAAGAATGGGTTATAGGACTTTCTTTTTAATTTAATTTTTTATTTAAGAAAGGATAAATTAAAAAAACCATAGAGTAGGAGGGGTACAACTCCACACAATTCCCACCACCCAATCTCCATATCCCATCCCCTCCTCTGATAGCTTTCTCATTCTCTATCCCTCTGGGAGCATGGACCCATTTATGGTGTTAGCCTGACCACCCTCCTACTGACGGCCCAGTATCCTACCCTATCCAGAGAATCCCAGGTTGTAAACTGCTTCTTTTTAGAGCTCATTTGTTGTTTCCAAGTCACCATCTCGGCTCTGCCCTCCCACTATTCTTTTTTTTAATAATTACCTTCATTTATTTATTGGATAGAGGCAGTCAGCAGTTGAGAGGGAATGAGGAGATAGAGAGAGACAGAGAGAGAGAGAGATACCCAAAAACCTGTTTCACCATTCATGAAGATTTCCCCACATTAATCATATTAGAACTTAATAAAATATACTCAAGTTTTATTTCTTCCATAATGGTAGCCATAGTTTCAAGAACCTGTCACACAGGACTGAAGAAAAAGAAGTAGTAGCCTGGTAAAAACACTATCTATTTCACCAAGGCAGTGAACCCTATACTTTATCAGCTAGAGAATAAAGGCAGTAGCGTTTATGTTTTCATTAATGTGAGAACTGGGGGCTCAAACTCCAGTCCTTGTGTACTGTGCACTCAACCAGGTACACAAACACCCAGCCCCTGGAAGCTTCCTTATTCTTTATTCCTCTGGGAGTTTGGACCAACATTCTTTTGGGGTGCAGAGGATGAGAGGTCTGGCTTCTCTGCTGGACATGGGTGTTGACAGGTCAATCCATTCCCCTAGCCTCTATCTTTCCCTAGTGAGGTAGGGCACTGGAGAGGTGGGATTCCAAGACACATTGATGAGGTTGCCTGCCCAGAGAAGTCAGGTTGGTGTCATAATAGCATCTGCAACTTGGTGGCTGAAAAGCATTAAGATATAAAATATAACAAATTGTTTAATAACCATGAACCTAAAGATAAGAATATGATAAATTTGGATGAGGAGCTAACACCAGAGGGGAAAAATAAAAGAATATAGCATATGAGATTTGGGGTCTTTATGCTGAAAGCAGATAGGAAGTCTTTTTAAAGAATATTCCATGGGGCCCATGACTTTACTAATTTTTTTCCCTGAGCCCCACAGGTAACATTCATGTAGGCTGAAAGTATTGTCTGGGAAGGTGGTATTGGGAAGGAGTTGGGAATAGGACTGGAAAGCTTCATCAGGGCAGAGAGTATCTCCAAAATATGGGAAAATATATAAATACTGATAACATAGATCTGACCTACGGCCCATATCTACTCATATGTAGCAGAGCAGTCTGTGTAACCTCTGCATCCCTGCCAGTCTGAACTTGCATTCCATGGTCATATCTTGGTACTTTCTAGTCTGCACTCATTTCAAGATAAGTTTTCCTTGAATAGCAGAGTATGTTGACCTAGCCTCCCTTCAGAGAATGGGGAAGTTTCTAATATTGTTTTATGTTGAGGGAAAGGTCCTGTAGAGACAGCCCGTCATTAATAGTTGGCTCACAGTCTGATGGAAGTTAGGAAGATTATTGTTACCTTTTCCACTATATTTTATTTATATTTATTTGATGGAGCAGAGAGATCTTGCAAAGGAAGGAGATAGAATGGGAGAGAGAGAGGCACCTGCAACACTACTTTACCATCTGTGAAGCTTTCCCCATGCAGGTGGGACCAGGGGCTTGAACCTGGATCTTTGTGTACTATAATGTGTACCTCAGCTAAATTCACCACCACCCGGCTCCATTACCTTTTAACCTCAGGATGCACACATGCTGCCAATATGTTGTATTAGATGTGAGGAAGAGGCCAAAATATTGCCCTCAGATACCCATGTCTTGGTCTTCATTTACAAAGTGCCTTTCCTTATATGTACAGTATCTTGACCTGAGGTGAACATTTCCATTTACCTACCATTTTCATATTTCTCAACCTTAGTGAAGTGAAAGACAAGATTCATTCTCCCCCATATTTTCCTTCCATAAATTCCCTCTAATCTTTTCAAAATGTGTTTGGTATGTTTGTTTCATTCCTTAGCATCTAGTTATTTAACAAGTTTAAAAAAGGATCCTGAACCACTCCAGGGCAACAGTGATTGCTCATTTTAAATGTCTGAATCAGTTTCATTATGCATCTTTCCTTTTCTCTGTCTAATCAAATACTACAATTATATTAGATATAGAAGCAAAGCAGAGTAACTAGCAGAATGTGCTTGACTACAAAAGAACATTCCTAACCAAGAAGCACTCTCAGATAGAGGCGGGAGGGAATCCTCTGCTTCTCTCAGGTCTATCTGACCAAGATGAGGTTTGACCTTCATATTGTAGATTTTATATCCACTGGACATTTGGAAATTACTATATATGACTATCTAGACAGAATGCTATGACAGTCTGTGGTATCACTTGGAACATTAAAAATATTTCAGGTATTTAACTTACTTGAATTATTAATTTTATTCATGATAAAAATATGGATTTCAAAAAACAAACTTCTGTTCTCTTCATCTTATCACTATCAATTTTAATTTGCTCCAATATTTACAATTGGTGTTATCAAATCTTCTCTGGGTAATTTCATATTCCAACTGTGAGTCGCTCACAAAGAGTAATGGAAATGAAGAGACATCAAAACAATAATCTTGATAAAAGAATTTCAAAGTCATCAGAGCTTTGAATGTTAGGGAAAAACAAATGATATTTCGTTTCAGGCTTTCAACTAACCAGGGGTATAGTTGAAGACTTCAAATCTTTTCAAAAATAAATTACAGTCTGTTCCTCCACCCCTTTTCAGCAAGATTTAGAACATAATGGACTCAAGAATTTCCAGTGTAGTCACAGGTCTTCCCAGGGGACTTATAGAGAGAGAGTTTTAAAAACGTGTCTTTGAAACACTTTTTATGAACATTGGAATTCCAGCTGGTGGACTGCACATGGGGTCAAAATAAGCTTTCTAGCTTAAAAACAACAAAAAAAGAGACTGGACTGAATTTTGCCCAGAGCTAAAGTAGAGGTCTAATTCTGTGGCAAAAACAGCTGTAAACACATACCAGTGCAGAATTTGGGACTATCGGGGCCTTTCTCAGAGGAAAAGTTTGTTTGACCAAAGAGATTACATATTTTTATCCTCTTATATCCTCATACATTTTTCTCTCTTCCCTATATCCCATCTCCATCTCATTCCCACTAACCAGGCTCCACAAAGAGAGAAGGTAAAACATCAGGTACAACTGTGCACAAGAGGTAGAGGAAACATGGCTTTCCACTGTAAAAAAACAAACAAACAAACAGACTGAGGACCTGTTATGGACTGAGTTGCATTAATCCAAAAATCTAAAAATTCATGTTCTAAACTCATATCTCAACACTTCAGAATGTGATTGTACTTGAGGATAAAGTCTTTAGAAAGATAAGGATGCTTGAAAGAGAGGTCATCAGAGAAGATCATAATCTGGAGGATGGGTGCCTTTATAAGAAGGGGAGGACATCCCAGGAATATGCAGACAAAAAAAAAAAAGTTCAAGTTAGGTCCACAGGAAAAGCTGTATAACCTCTTAGGAGTCCCTGTCAGTCTGTATTCATAGTCTATGGTCACAGTTGGGAACATTCTAGGCAGCATTCATTTCAGAACTAGTTTTCCTTAAGTGGCAGAGTAGGATGACCCAGTCTCCCTTCAGAGAGTAGGGAAGTCCTTACCTCTGGTATTTCATAGTGAGGATATAATCCTGAAGAAACTCAAAGGAGGGCTTATAATAGCATTCCTGATGGAAGTGACCAGCAACAGTCTAAAGAGGGATCTACTAGAGATTTAGGCCTGTTGAATGTATGGAGGAATGTAAGGATTCCCTGACTAGGGTGCCAGTTGATGGAGTGTCCTGGCGGTGACTAAGGCCTTCATTAAGTGAGCCAGCAGCTTGCCCTTTTCCAGCTTTTGTAGTCCCTTATTTACCTGACTAGTTTAGGTTTTCTTCTGATTAGTAATGAGTTGAGTATCATTTATTGTATTCAAACTGATTTTAGGTTTAGGGTCTGGCCTCAAGTTAGGGAGGAAATACTCCTATTATTTTAGTGGGGTCTAAACTAACCTTGAGTTTTACTGCATTTACTTGTTTGATGATTCTAATAAAGGTTGCATAGGGGCAATAATTGTCCTTTAGTTGTTAAATATTTTTTGCCACCTTATATCTTGGCCAACTATATATAGTGTTTCTACAAAAGGTTGTCAGGTGGTGATAACAATGCAGATGGTGTCAAAAAAGATTAGGGAATGTATCTTACTTTCTTTTGTGTAACTAACTGAGCAGATAAAGTGACTGGGGGAAGTGAACTACAGGGTAGAATAGCAGATCTGTAGGTGCGTATCTTTCTCTTTTCTTCTCTAACCCCCCTCTCAATTTCTTTCTGTCCTATCCAATAAAATGGGGGGAAAGAGGAGCAGTGAAATCATAGTACCTGTAAAAAAAAAACAAAACCAGTAATAACCCTGAAGGCAAAAGTAAATAAATATAAAAATACTTAGAATAATACCTGGGACATGAAAGATATGTAACAAATCTAGGAAACACTTCTTCTCTTAGCTACACATAACAAAAATTACATCCACACCATTCCCACCACAAAAAGACTGTGTCACATCCCATCCTTCCTTCCTCCCCTCAGTGATATTGAACATCCAACTTCACCTTCCACCAAAAGATTTTTACTTTGGTGCACTACTCCAAACTCAGTCAGATCCTGCTTTGAGTTTCTCTTTCTGTTCTTTCTCAACTTCTGTTTATGAGTGGGGTCATCCCATACTCATCTTTGTCTTTCTGACTTAGCTCACTTAACATAAGTCCTTCTAGTTCCATCCAAGATGAGTCAGAGAAGGTGGGTTCACTGTTCTTAATAATGTTCTTAATTGTTTTTGTTCATCATAGTATTCCACTGTGTATATATACCACAGCTTTCTCAACCATTTATCTTTTGTTGGGTTGCTTCCAGGTTTTAGCTATTACAAATTGTGCTGCTATGAACATAGGTGTACACTTATCTTTTTGATTGGGTGTTATGGAGTCCTTAGGGTATATCCCTAGGAGAGGGATTATTTTGTCATATGGAAGGTCCATGTCTAGACTTGTGAGAGTTCTCTAGACTGCTCTCCATAGAGGTTGGACCAACTGACATTCCCATCATCAGTGCAGGAGGGTTCTTTTGTTCCCACAGTTTCTCCAGCATTTGTTGCTGTTGTTCTTTTTGATGTATGCCATTCTTACAGAAGTGAGGTGGTATCTCAGTGTTGTGGTTTTTTTGTTTGTTTGTTTTTTGCATTTCTCTGACAATAAGTGACCTGGAGCAATTTTTCATGTGTTTGTTAGTGTTTTGGATCTTGTCTGTAGTGAATGTTCTGTTCATATCGTCTGCCCATTTTTGGATGGGGTCATTTGATTTTTTTTGTTGCTAAGTTTGCTGAGCTCTTTGTATATTTTGGTGATTAGTTTCTTGTCTGATGTATGGCATGTGAAGATCTTCTCCCATTCTGTGAGGTATCTCTTTGTGTGATAGTTTCTTTGGCTGTGCAGAAACTTTTCAATTTGATGCAGTCCAATTGATTTGTTTTTGTTTTATTCTACCTTGCAGTTGGTTTTGTATCATCATCCTTTAGGTGTAGGTAATTTTCAGTCACATAAATCACCATTTAATCAGTATGAGAGGGGAAAAATTGATTGAATGTCTCATACTTTTTAATGCACAGACCATAGCCTAAATCTTTGAAATGTTGACTCTCCTGAAAGTTTAGACCAGGGGGAACAGAAGCAACTGGTAGCATTACTCTATAAGACACAGCTATATACAGATAATGTCAAAGGGCATAAATTATGGTTTTTTGTGTATGATACATCAAATCCTAACAATAATATTTTCAACGTTAAACCAATTGCCAAATGATTTGGTTATAGCAATATCTACTGCCTTCTTAAACCACAAGACAGCAGGAACCTACTGCTTCCTCTAAAGAGCCTATATTCCCCCCTTCCTGGAAACTCTAGGGTGGGGCTCACTTTCCTGCATGCATCTCACAATTCATACCAAATGAATTTTCCTCTGCTGACCACAACCTAATCAAGGAAAGGAGTACCACCTCAGTATGCTTCACTTCAGACTATGTCCAGGGATGTCAGGGGTGGCATGTCAACTGTTTGGCCTTATTACTTGGGTAATAAGGCCAAACCTTTCCTTTCTCACAGGATTCTCTAATTCCATTGGGAGGGGGGTTACTTTCTAATATAGTCCCAGAACATAGATATATACCAGGTAACATGAGATAGGGCATATGTTCACATGTATGCACAAATTAGGGCACAATATATATGAAAGCATAAGTGCACAGTAGTCTACAGTGAATCCATATATGTACAGCAAACAAGTAGGAAGATCTAAAAAGATACCATGAAGTTACTAATGAAATTGTTTCTACTTACACTTAGATAACCTCATCATCCTCTTCCTATTACACTTCCCTCACTCACTCCAAAGCAAAGCTTATCAAAGTAAGGACTACAAAAGCTGAATTAGGGTAAGACTGACTTTAAGAATGACTCTTTAGTCACTATCAGGTCACCCCATCAACTGGGGCCCTAGTCTGGCATTCCTGAGATTCCCAAACAGACATGACAGACCTAGACCTCAAATAAATCCCTCTCTCCATTGTTACTAGTCATCTCTATCAGGAACAACAAAATAGACCCCTTTGTGGGCCCTCATAGGACCTTGCCCTCAATATGGATCAACAATGATAGAAAATGTTCCATCCTAGAAAGGGAGGCTGGACAATATAATCTATGTTCCACTTGAGGAAGATGGGTTCTGAAAATGGGGCAGCTTGGAATGTTCCTACTCATGACCACAGAATACAAGCTCAGAGCTATAGGAATGCAGAGATCACATAGGCTCCTAAGCTGAATGTGGACCCAAGATCAGATGAAATCAGATGGATTTACAGTCAACAATATTTATATACTGTTCCCATATTTGGGAGCTACTCACTTCCCTGATCCAGATTTCTGGTCCTTTTTCCAACCATGATATCATCTTCCAAGACAATAACTTGGGACCACCTGCATACCAGAGGTCAGGCTCAGAAAATACACACACACACACACACACACACACACACACACACACACAAGTATAATCATGAGCCCTTTGGAATATAACTAAAATAGGCCCACTAGTTAACTATCTACAAAACGTAGACTCCAAATATTCATCTGCACTATTCCAGCCTTTAGGTTCATGATTACTCAACAATTTTTTTGGCTTTATATGTTAACTCTTCTTTCAGCCACCAGGTTCCAGATACTACCATGATGCCAACCGGAATGCCCTGGGCAGACAACCCCACCAATGTGTTCTGGAGCCCCACTTCCCTAGAGCCCCGCCCCACTAGGGAAAGAGAGAGACAGGCTGGGAGTATGGATTGACCTGTGAATGCCCTTTTTTTTTTTTCCTGGGGGCCAGGTGGTGGTGCACCTGGTTGAGTACACATGTTACAATGCACAAGGATCGGAGTTTGAGGCCCCGGTCCCCACCTGCAGGGGGAAAGCTTTTTTTTTAAAAATAATTTATTTCTTTATTGGGGAATTAATGCTTTACATTCAACAGTAAATACAATAGTTTGTACATGCATAAAATTCCCCAGATTCCCATTTAACAATACAACCCCCACTATGTCATTCATCATCTTTCACGGACCTGTATTCTCCCCACCCACCCACCCACCCCAGAGTCTTTTACTTTGGTGTAATACCCCAATTCCATTTCAGGTTCAACTTGTGTTTTCTTTTCTAATCTTGTTTTTCAACTTTGGCCTGAGAGTGAGATCATCCCATATTCATCCTTCTGTTTCTGACTTATTTCACTCAACATGATTTTTGCAAGGTCCATCCAAGATAGGCTGAAAACGGTGAAGTCACCATTTTTTACAGCTGAGTAGTAGTCCATAGTGTATATATACCACAGCTTGCTCAGCCACTCATCTGTTGTTGGACACCTGGGTTGCTTCCAGGTTTTGGTTATTACAAATTGTGTGAATGCCCATTTTTAACAGGAAAGCAATCACAGATGCCACACCTTCCACTTTCTGCACCCCATAATCTCCCTTGGTCTATAGTCCCAAAGGACTAAAGAATAGAAAAGCTATAAGAGGAGGAGATGAGATAAGGTGCTCTGATTGTAGAAATTTTGTGGAGTTGTACCCCTCTTGTCCTATGATTTTTTTCAATGTTTCCTTTTTATAAATAAAAATTTTAAAAAATAAAAAATAAAACTCACATCCAGAAAAGGGATTTTTGGAAATAAATTATCAAGGCTATTGAAAGAATAAAGCCTATGATAAGAACACATGGGAGATAAGTAAATGATTTATCTAGTAATTGCTTAGAATCTGTCTCACTGCATTGCACAGTTCTTTCACCCATATCAGGGTCCAGGAATTAGGTGATGATTACAACACACATAAATATTATATAGCTTGAGAAGAAGTAGTTGCAGAAGCTAGAATTCCCATCTTCTGCACCCCAAAAATAATATTGGTCCATACTCCCAGAGTAGAAGAAATGTTAGCGTAAAATGATCAGAGGGCTCTGAACTTCAACTCCATCAGGACCCAAGGGAGAAGAGGAAAAGTGGAAGGACATTTGGAAGTAGTAATAGGTGTGCGTGTGACTTGGAAGGTAAGAGAGGGCAAGACCACAGTGAAAAAAGGTATATATACAATCTTAGGAGAACTACTGTAACTTCCAATAGAAGGAATGGGGGTACAGGACTCTGGTGTGGGAATGGTGCAGACTTAAACCCGTGTTATCTTATAATATTGTAAATCAAAATAAAGTCATCAATAAAATTTTTGAAAAGTTATATAGGTTGAACTAGTCTCTGCTCTTATAATTGGGCAGAAACAGGAATAAGACTGATTCATATACTCAAGCCCTAGGTGCGTTATAGGAATAGGCAAGTCATACTTTGGTAAATTTAATATAAGTTCTAGGGTGGGTGGTCAGGGCATATTATGCCTTTTCAGAGTTGTAGGATATCAGTAAAAACTTCTTGGTAAAAATAATGAAATGTAACAAACTTAAGAATTGAAGAGCAGTGATGGTTAATCTTCAGGCAGAGTGGGGTGTGTGTGTGTGTGCGTGTGCGTGTGTGTATGTGTGTGTGTGTGTGTTTATGTGTCTTTATGTGTCTTTATGGGGGTATTTGGTAGGGAAAATGAGAAAAAAAGTAAAATATCCAGGTATCAAACAAGGAAGCTTAATGACTGACACTTGGAGTATATATTTTAATATTTATTTATTTATTCTCTTGTGTTGTGGTTGTTGTTTTATTGTTGTAGTTTTTATCATTGTCATCATTGTTGGATAGGACAGAGAGAAATGGAGAGAGAGGAGGGGAAGGCAGAGGGGGTAGAGAAATATAGATACCCTGCAGTTGGGGAGCTGGGGGCTTGAACTGGGATTTTTCTGTGGTCCTTGCACTTTGGGCCACCTGCGCTTAACCACCACACTACCACCTTACTCCCTGGGATCTTATCCACCACCATCACCACCACCCCACCACCACCACAGTAGCATCATCAATGGGATACTGGAATGCACAGCCAGAAGACATGTAAAACTACTGCCCCCCAAATAAAGTTTGGGAGAATTCAAAAGTTGTCCTCCCCTTTTAGCAGAAACTAACATACTCAAGAATTCTGTTTAAAAATTGTTGTTTGGGGACTAAGAGAGAAAAAAGTCACCCATGAAAAATTGAAGTGTCAGGGATGTGCACACACAGACCTGCACTCCAAATAAATACCAGTCTTCCACGGAAATCCCTATGGGGAAATTAAAATGACAGTTTAGGATCATTAAAATCCTAATACATTTTAGCAGAGCCAATGCAAAACTACTGAGAGATATTTCATAGCCCAGGGTCATGGAACACCCAAAGGGAAAGTAATAACCTAACTGAAGATGAGCTGACAATCAGAATGATACAACTTCAGAAAGTCAACCATATGAGGAAAATAGAACAAAATTATTTCAAACTAGCAAGAGTACATAAATCTAAATAGAGAAATTTATTTTTAAAATATGTTTCAAAACACTAAGAAAGTCCAGAGTATCATCATAAAGACTTAGTGTGGACATTGAGAGTCTTATAGAATTCTTTAGGCAGGGGGACAGGTGGTTGTGCACCTGGTTGAGCACACACATAAAAATATGCAAGGCCCAGGTTCAAGACCTTGGTCCCCACTTCCAGGTGTGGGGGAAGCTTCACAGCTTCACAAGTGGTGAAACAGAGCTAAATGTCTCTCTCTCTTCTTCATCTCCCATTGCAGCGCTCCCTCTCTCTCTCTCTCTCTCTCTCTCTCTCTCCATATTCTCATTTCTTAACTGTCTCCATCAAATAAACAAATAAAATAAATTTTAAAAAGTAAATTCTTTAGGTAAAGATTTGCAATTTAGAAAAAGAAAATTCAGTTGGCAGTGCTAGGCACATGCAGTTGAAGAGCTGGTTCATTGGACGTTCATTGGACGGAAGATGATAACAGAAAACATTAGAGAAAAGAGATGACGCATAGCAGTAAAATAAAAAGTCCACACACTAGCAACAGACATTGAAATTTACAGAACCAAATAGAAGCCATGAAGTATTTTTATAAATGTATATCAGAGTCTAGAGATATTTAAGTATCACCCACATCACAGTAACAATGCAGTGTAAATTAGGATTAGGGAGGGATTCTGTTTATTTATTTATTTATTTATTTATTTATTTTTGCCTCCAGGGTATTGCTGGGGCTCAGTGCCAGCACTACAAATCCACTGCTACTGGAGGATATTTTTCTCATTTTGTTGCCCTTGTTGTTATAGCTATTGTTGTTATTGGACAGGAAAGAGAAAAATAGAGAGGAGAGGAAAACAGAGGAGGAGAGAAAGACACCTGAAGACCTGCTTCACCACCTGTGAAGCAACCCCGCTGCAGGTGGGGAGCCGGGGCCTCGAACTCTGTTCCTTATGCTACCCCTTGCACTTTGCACCATCTGCACTTAACCTGTCGCACTACCACTGGACCCCTGGAAGGGATTGTTTTAATAGTGTTTTCATCTTAACAACAACTTCCTCATATAAAACCTGACTCAGCAATGTTATATCTTTTAGGATACCTGTGAGAATGGCCTGCAACTACCAAACAGGAAATGACAGTCATTGGTGAAGTTGTAGAGAAAGAAAAAATTTGTTACATTGCTGGTGGGAATGCAAAGTGGTACAATTTCTTTGGAAGAATATATGGAGAGTTTCTAAGCAAATAAAAATGAAGTTACATTATGATCCAGCAATATCACTCTTAGGCATTTATCCAAAGGATGTGTATCCAAAGGATGTGTATACACTAATTTGAAGGGATATATGCATCATAACTATGTTCATAGTGTGGAAGCAGGCTAAATACCCATAGGTAGATCATTAGACTTTATCATGTCTGAGGCTCCGAACTCTTATACTCAATTCCCAGTACCACTATAACCCACAGCAGAGCAATGTTCTGATAAAAATTAGTAAGATAGTCAGGATAGACAATCACTGGCTTCGCAGTGACTCACCTTAAGTTCTTCCCGATTTTATCCTTGTCGTGATGAGTTTACTCCTCAATCCCAAGCCTTTCTTCAACAGATTAACAGGAAAGCCAGTAATGGTGAAGCTTAAGTGGAGAATGGAGTTCAAGGGCTACCTGGTATCTGTAGATGGCTATATGAATATGCAGCTTGCAAATACAGAAGAATACATGCATGAAGAATTGTTTGGACATTTTGGGTGAAGTTTTAATAAGGTATAATAATGTTGTTTATATCAGAGGGGTTGAAGAAGAGGAAAAAATAGAGAAAAGAAAGAATAATGTCTTTTGTGTTTTATTTAAGTATATATTTCTAGATAATAAAGAGTTGTTTATTTTTCAAAAAACAAATGGGATAAAATATAATAAATTAAAGTTATGGGTTATATCAATAGAATACAAGTCAGCAATTAAAAAAGACACTACTATGTCCTTTGGAACAAAATTTTGCTCAGTAACCTTAAGATATGTAAGACAACTATAGATAGGTTCACATATGTAGAAGTTAGAGAACTGAACCACAAGAACATGTAAAAGATGAAGAAGGAGAAGGAGGGAAGAAGAACGAGAAAGAAAAGGGGGAGGAGGGGGGAAGAATGAGTAGGAGGGAGGAGAAAGAGGAGGAGGAAGAGGGAAGAAGATGAAGAAGAAGAAGAAGAAGAAGAAGAAGAAGAAGAAGAAGAAGAAGAAGAAGAAGAAGAAGAAGAAGAAGAAGAAGAAAAGGAGGAGGAGGAGGAGGAGGAGGAGGAGGAGGAGGAGGAAGAAGAAGAAGAAGAAGAAGAAGAAGAAGAAGAAGAAGAAGAAGAAGAAGAAGAAGAAGAAGAAGAAGAAGAAGAAGAAGAAGAAAAGAAGAAGTGGAAGGAGGAGGAGGAGAAAAAGAAGTGGAAGAAGAAGAAGAAGGAGGAGGAGGAGGAGGAGATGGAGAAGGAGGAGAAGGAGAAGGAGAAGGAGAAGGAGAATAAGAAGGAAAAGGAGGAGACAAGTTGTCTCTAGTACTTTGTTGAAAAGTATGGTGGTTATCTTTGGGAGGGTGGGTTTATAGAACTTAGTGGTGGATGTGATGTGATGCTATACCATGTAGTGTCATCTTAAAATCCTGTAAGCCACTATTAATCACAAATAAAAATGGCTTGATAAAAACATTTAAAGAAGGGCCAATCGTTTCTTGGCCTTTTGGCTAAGATCGAGTGAAGAGGGGGCCAGGTGGAGGCTCACCTGATTGAGCACACGTGCTACAATGAGCAAGGACCTGACTCAAGCCCCTAGTCCAAGTTTGCAGGGGGAAACTGCATGTGTTAAAGCAATACTGCAGATTTCTCTCTCCCTTTCTAGCCCCTTCTCCCTCTAGATATCTGGATGATTCTATTCAGTAAGTAAAGATAATAAAATATTTTAAAACTTAAGGAATAAAAATTCCTTAGTTATCAACTGTGGGAAGTTCTTCTGAATTGGATGTGTTCTGTCTTTCAGGAGCCAAAATAACAGTGATCTGATACTTTGTTTCAAATTTTGATGAGGTCTCAACCTAGAGGTGCAAATTTTAAAGAAAATTCTCATGGGATAGATTTCATTGCAGACCTACTTTTCATGAGAATGAGTTCATGATAGTCTTGTCAAGGCTGAAATTTGTGTGGGAGGCTTGAGTCAGAAAAAAAAAGTTTTGTCCATTCATTCATTCATTCATTCATTCATTCATTTCATTTCGTTCATTCAGGCAGTTGGCTTGCAAATATCTATCACCAATGTAAATAAGGATTCATGCAGAGCAGTCTTTTGTTATGTTTCTTTTTTAAATTTTTTTTAATTTAAGAAAGGAGACATTAACAAAACCATAGGATAAGAGGAGTACAGTTCCACACAATTCCCACCACCCGATCTCCATATCCCATGTGTTTCTTAAGTGACAGGGGTAGAGAAAAGACTGAAAATTCTGCTACCTAAGAACTGCAGTCTGAATGGGCATCTTGCGGCCCCACATGGTATGAGCAGGAAAATCATCACACAGCTTGGCGAGGTAGTATGTAGAATGAACCTTAGAAAAAAATTAAACAGACTTTTTGTCATGAATGAATGGTAAGGAACTCTGAAGTCACAAGGAATGCTGCTAGAAACAATCTTAGATCCTATGTGATACAGTTCCACTTCAGGAGCCCCGGCAGTGTGGGATGGCAAAGTTTAAGATATACCAAAGGCTCTAAACAGAAAGATGAATATGGGATGATCTCACTCTCAGGCAGAAGTTGAAAAAGAAGATCAGAAGAAAAAACACAAGTAGAACCTGAACTGAAATTGGTGTATTGCACCAAATTAAAATACTCTGAGGGTGGAGGGGAATATAGTTCTAAGAAGGACGATAGAGGATTTAAAAGGGGTTGTATTGTTATATGGAAAATTGAGAAATATTATGCATGTACAAACTATTGCAATTACTGTTGAATGTAAAATACTAATTCCCCAATAAAGAAATTTAAAAAAAAGATATACCAAAGGCTCAATCTGTGCCAGTGTAGTTCTCAGTTTCTGTTGTAGATTTCGTGGTTTCAAGTGAGGATTGAGAATATGCATATAAACTATCCATTTGTACTGATTTCATGCAAGGAAATACATTAAGGATTGGGAGATAGGACAGAGTGGTATCCCTGAGGTCTCAGAGATTCCAAGTTCAATCTCCCCATACCACCATACACCAGAACCAACCAGTGCATACTCTGGTTCTGTCCCTCCATCTCCATCTCCATCTCCATCTCCATCTCCATCTCCATCTCCATCTCCATCTCCATCTCCATCTCCATCTCCATCTCCATCTCCATCATATCCTCCTCCTCCTCCTCCTCCTCCTCCTCCTCCTTCTCCTCATTCTCCTTCACCTTCACCTTCGCCTTCACCTTCACTGTCATGCCACTTGGTCTCTTTTTTCCTTGTGATCTATGTCTGTTCCCAGGAAGCCTCAAAAGCTCCAGAAATCCTTGCTATGGTTCACCCAAGGTCTCATTCATCATGTACACTGTTCTTAGATGTAAGTCAGGTAGCTGATCCCAGAATGTCCCAGCTTTCAAAAACTTTTCAAACCTTTGTGGATTAAAACAAATACCATCTATCCTTCTCCAGGTGGGGCCCAAGAACTTAGCCTGCTCTTTATCTTTCGTTCTCTGAGTTCTTTGGTCTCTGGTTACTTTTGGAAATTCAGAATGGAGGTACTTCTCAGAAATGTCCCTCTTGACATCTGACAATAGTTTACTTTGCTATTTTATTCACACTATTAACTCCCAAACTTCAAAGACATCATATTACATGTGAATCAGAGTAATACTCACCATTTTAATTTTTTTTATTTTTATTTTTTTAGACAGAATAGAAGACTCAATCAGAGAGGTATAGTGGCCACTGCTCTAGAGCTTTCACAGTGTCCTTTAATGATCTATTATAAGACAACTCTAGCCTTTCTGCCCTAAAGTACATTGCCTCAGAAAATTTAATAAAATAGTAAAACTTATGTTTTGAGACAAAATTCATCATTTGGCAGTCTGACTTCCAAAGGAAAGTTTCAAATAATTCTCCTTCCTAACTCAGACATTCCAGGTCCTGTCACAGCTTAAACGTGCTTTTTTCTGTTTGGTCAGTATGATCTAAATTACTCTGGGCATTTTAAAGTTTTTTGAACATGAAAAAAATAAACGTTTTCAACTTGAAAAATAAATGGGAGCTATTTTTTTGGCAGTAGATAGCTCCCCAAGTGTGACCTTTCAGAGTTCATTCTGCCCAAATGGTGTGTTTCCTTGGAGGAATAGAATTTGTATGAGTTCAATCAAGTAATGTCAAGGAGAAAATGTTAAGTGATTGAGGAAGAGAAAATATTTGTAAGACAAGTAAACTTTGGAGCCAACTATTCTCCTTGATTTCCTGTAACTCACTCTGTACCTGGGTTTCAATGTTGTTGAAAATATTTTATGTCATTTTAATAACCAAAGCAATTTGGCTGAATAAATACAATGATTTGATTTAGGAAAAGTAATTAGGATGGTGGCTATAAAACTATGTTACTATAGAAAATGGGTTAATTTGATAGTTCTTGAGTAAGACATATTTATGTTGAATATTGTGCAAACAAATTCAAATGACACTTGTTCCCAGGGAGAATTCCTTAGGTAATCAACCTACCAGATTCTGGAAATGGACCATTATGCAAATTCATAAACTACAACTAGACATATTCACCTTGGGACGCTTATAATTCTTTCCCTTGGAAATAATATCCTTAAATAAAAATTTCAATGGCAGCACTCCATGAAGAA
Organism: Erinaceus europaeus; assembly: GCF_950295315.1. Taxonomy (NCBI): domain Eukaryota; kingdom Metazoa; phylum Chordata; class Mammalia; order Eulipotyphla; family Erinaceidae; genus Erinaceus; species Erinaceus europaeus. The sequence goes on along the minus strand of NC_080162.1, from coordinate 99,488,183 downwards.
TAAGACCATTAATGCTTCACTAGGCAAAAGAAAAAAAAAAAAAAAAAAAATATATATATATATATATATATATATATATATATATATATATATATATATATATGAAAGTATGGAGCTACTGAAGGAAATGAACTCAGTTCCATGGTTGAGACATGATTCTCTCAAGTACTGCATTTTACATATTTTTAATTATATTCTTCCAAATGGACATTGCCATGCTTATTGCTCTTTCTGAGCCCAGTGATGAGTGTCAGAAATTACATGAGGAATATGGAGATCCTTTGTCTCTTGTAGATCAGATATTTTATGTTCACTGGGAGAGATAGACACATAATTGAAGCATGATATGAGACTGAATGTTGTTGGTTTAATCATAGTAGCTTTCTGCATTAAAACACACTTTTACTTATTTTCATTGGATAGAGACAGAAATTGAAAGGGGTGGGGCAAACAGACAGAGAGACATCTGCAGCTCAGCTTCACACCTCATGAAGTCTCCCTGCAGGTGGGGGCCAAGGGCTTGAGCCTGAGTCCTTTTGCATTGCAATGTGTGCACTTAACCAGGTCCAATACCTCCTGGCCCCCATTCCTGACAAGTTTCCAGGTATCTGACTCTGCAGCTGCTGCTTGAGTGACCACACTGTGAGAGGCACCAATTTCAAGGAGCAACCTCATTTCAGTATTTGAAATTGAGATGTAAATTCATACAGTGATTGGATTACCAAATTGAGACTCAGGCCCAACCATGCACTACCACAACCCCTACAAGGGGGATTTACTTCAGTTGTTACAAATACATAAATGGAAGGGACTACAAAGCTGCAGGACTTTTTCTAGTACAGAGGAGTGAATGTGTAAATCTTTCTAGTCTATATATATGGAAGCGCCACAGCTAAAACTGGATTCTAAGTTTCTAACTACATTTTTCTGGGACCAGAGAGATAGCTAACCAGGTAGAATGCCTACATGATCATGTGTGCAACACAGGTTCTAGCCACTGTACCTCTCTCCAGCTCTCTATTCCTTTTCTTTTTTAAAAATATTTATTTATTTCCTTTTTGTTGCTCTTTTTTTATTGTTGCTTGTAGTTATTATTGTTGATGTTGTCATTGTTGGATAGGACAGAGAGAAATGGAGAGAGGGGTGGAGGATGGGGAAAAGCCAAAGAAGAGGAGGAGGAAAAAAGGAGGAGGAGGAAAAAGAGAAGGAGGAGGAAAAAGAGAAGGAGGAGTATAAGAAAAGGAATAGAGAGGAAGTTGGGCAGTAGCACAGTGGGTTAAGCACACATGGCACAAAGCACAAGGACTAGCATAAGGATCCAGGTTTGAGTCCCTGCTCCACGCCTGCAGGGGAGTCGCTTCACAGTCTCTTCTCTCCTCTTTTCTGTCTTCCCCTCCTCTCTCCATTCTCTCCCTCTTCCTCTTCCACCTTCATCTCAATTTCCATATCTAAATGGAAATTTGGTTTTGAGTAGTGAAATCATTCATGTGCAAGACCCCATTTTGAAAAGAAGAGGATGAAAAGAAAAAAAGAAATGGAAAGAACAAGAAAAAAAAAAAAAAAGCAGGTAATGAGTTACCTAACCAATATATAAAGAGCTCAGCAAACTTAACACCAAAAAAGCAAATGACCCCATCCAAAAATTGGCAGAGGATATGAACAAAACATTCACCTCAGAGGAGATCCAAAGGGCTAACAAACATATGAAAAACTGCTCTAGGTCAATGATTGTCAGAGAAATGCAAATTAAGACAACACTAAGATACCACCTCACTCCTGTAAGAATGGCATACATCAAAAAGGACAGCAGCAACAAATGCTGGAGAGGTTGTGGGGACAGAGGAACCCTTTTACATTGCTGGTGGGAATGTAAGTTGGTACAGCCTCTGTGGAGAGCAGTCTGGAAAACTCTCAGAAGGCTAGATATGGACCTTCCATATGATCCAGTAATTCCTCTCATGGGCTTATACCCCAAGGACTCCATAACACCCAACCAAAAAGAGGTGTGTACTCCTATGTTCACAGCAGCACAATTCATAATAGCTAAAACCTGGAAGCAACCCAGGTGCCCAACAACAGATGAGTGGCTGAGAAAGCTGTGGTATATATACACAATAGAATACTATGCAGCTATCAAGAACAATGAACCCACCTTCTCTGACCCATCTTAGACAGAGCTAGAAGGAATTATGTTAAGTGAGCTAAGTCAGAAAGATAAAGATGAGTATAGGATGATCCCACTCATCAACAAAAGTTGAGTAAGAAGATCTGAAAGGGAAACTAAAAGCAAGACCTGACTAAACTGTAAGTAGGGCACCAAAGTAAAAACCCTTTGGTGAGGGGTAGACATGCAGCTTCCTGGGCCAGTGGGGGGTGAGAGTGGGTGGGAGGGATGGGTCACAGTCTTTTGGTGGTGGGAATGGTGTTTATGTACACTCCTAGTAAAATGTAGTCATATAAATCACTAGTTAATATGAGAGGGGGAAAATTAACTGTATGTCTCGAAGGGTTTTAAAACACAGACTGAATCTTTTTAATATATAGGCAGTGTATCTGATATGCGGACTCTCTCAAAAGCCTAGACCAAGTAGATCAGAAGCAACCAATAGCACAGCTATATACAAGATACTGGGTACTGTACAGCAAAACCTAACAAAAGGACTTTTCAAAGTTAACCCAATTACCAAATAATGTGATGATAACATTAGCTATCGATTGTCTTTTTGAACCCTAAGACAGCAGGAACCTCACATCCCCACTATAGAGCCTCTACTTCCCCCAGTCCTGGAACCATTGGATAGGGCCCACTTTCCCGTATGCATCTCCCAATCCAAACCAAATAATATTGCATCCGCCAATCACAACCTAACCAACGCAACGATTGCCACCTCAACATGCTTCACCTCAGACTGTGTCCAGAGACTTCACGTGTGGAATGACAACCCTTCAGCTTCATTACTCGGGTGAGACCTTTCCTTTCATAGTATACTCTAATTCCATCTCAGGTGGTTCACTTTCTAACAAAGTCCCAAAACCTAGATATACACCAGTTTCTGTGAGAGAGAGCATATGTTCACACGTATCCATAAACTACTGCAAAATATATACCTGAAAGCAGAAGTACACTAGAGTTTGCAGTGAGTATCCCCCTAACACTTCCTCTCCACTATTCCAAGCTTTGGGTCCACGATTGCTCAACAATTTGTTTGTCTTTGTATGTTAACTGTCTTTTCAGTCACCAGGTTCCAGATGTCATCAGGATGCCGGCAGGCTTCCCTGGACTGAAGACCCCACCAATGTGTCCTGGAGCTCAGCTTCCCCAGAGACACACCCTACTACGGAAAGAGAGAGGCAGACTGGGAGTATGGACCGACCAGTCAACGCCCATGTTCAGCGGGGAAGCAATTACAGAAGCCAGACCTTCCACCTTCTACAACCCACAATGACCCTGGGTCCATGCTCCCAGAGGGATAGAGAGTGGGAAAGCTGTCAGGGGAGTGGGTGGGATATGGAGACTGGGTGGTGGGAATTGTGTGGAGTTGTACCCCACCTACCCTATGGTTTTGTTAATTTATCCTTTCTTAAATAAAAAATAAATAAATAAATAAAATGTTCCTCCCAATATTATAAGGTAAAACTTCATAGAGATTATCACATGCTTGTGCACACACACACACACACACACACACACGCTCTCACTCACACACAAATTCACAGTAACATTTGTCTTTGCTGGAATTCTGTATAATAAATGGCAATTCTAAAGTATAAATGAACAAAATATTAAATAATATGCCAAAAATATAGTACATGTGATCCATATCATAAAATGTAAAAAGCAGGTTAATTTTCTTATTATAGCAATGCACAGCTAAGTTTTATTAGATGAGATTGTATGCTTAGTTAAGTCTATTTTTTTCCATTGCCCAGTTGATTTTATTTTAATTCTCTCGTGTCTTCATTGAACAAAATTGATTCTCAGTTTGTCCATTCCTAACTCAATCATAGAGATGCCAAAAGAAATATCAGACACTTGCCAAGGTAACCATCAGAGGCTAAAACTGATGTGTATTTGTATTGTCCTCGGAGATACTAGAATAACATTCTTTGCTCTTCCTAAAGAAAAGCAAAACCTTAGAGTCATAATCCAAAAACAAATATATTTTCAAACCCAAGGATACCACAGTGGTATTGCTGCATTTTTCATCTCTATGCGCAGCTTAAGCACAGAGGTAGGTGTATCTGTGTATTCCATGTGCACTGGGATCCACTGTTGCAACTTCATTATCGAAACAGCTGTCATTGAGAATGAATTCAACTATATTGGTGGTAAGAAATTAATGAATCATAGACTGGCAGGGGGATGAAGAAATGTCAGTTTCTGATTCCAATTTCTGTAGAGGCCTTGTCTGCCTGACTATTTGCTTACATATTAGCTATACCATTGCCTTTTGGCTGACTAAACTATTGCTGGACTGAGTTTAAACTGACATATTCATGAAATAGCAATTTAGTACTACTTCCTGAAGTGTGATTTGGAAAGTTCCAATTAGGTGGAAAGGCACAAGTCATATAACCAGTTCTAGATTGGTCAAGTCACCAAGTTTTCTGAATCTCCAGTTCACAGATATAAAATATACCATGTAGGGGTCTGGGCTGTGACACACCTGGTTAAGTGCACATAGTTCTAACCTCAAGGACCCACAGAAGGATCTGGGTTTGAATACCCAGCTCCTCACCTGCAGGGATTTTGCTTCGGGAGTGGTGAAGCAGATCAACAATTTGTTCTGGTTTATATCTTAACTCTTTTTCAGACGCCAGTTTGCAGATACTACCATGATGCCAACCTGACTTCCTGGGCAGATAACTCCACCAATATATCCTGGAGCCCCACTTCCCCAGAGCTCTGCCCCATTAGAGAAAGAGAGAGACAGGCTGGGAGTATGGATTCACATACTAATGCCCATGTTTAGCGGAGAAGCAATAACAGAAGTCAGACCTCCCACTTTCTGCACCCCCTAATGATCCTGGGTCCATATTCCTAAAGGGATAAATAGGAAAGCTATCAGGGGAGAGGATGGGATATGGCGTTCTGGTGGTAGGAATTGAGTGTACTCCTCTTAGCCTATGGTCTTGTTGCTGTTTCCATATTATATATATATATTTTTAAATGATTTATTTATTCATGAGAAAGATAGGAGGAGAGAGAAAGAACCAGACATCACTCTGGTACATGTGCTGCCAGGGATTGAATTCAGGACCTCATGCTTGAGAGTTCAATGCTTTATCCACTGCGCCACCTCTCAGACCACAATAAAAAATTTGGAGAGGGACATATGGAAGTAGTTATGGTGTCATGAGTGGCTTAGAGGGAAAGAAAGGATTGAATCAGGAAAATAAGGGGCAATTATGCATAAATGTGGACAGATAGTTGTAGAGAAGACTATTGGCCCATGTCTAAAGTTTTAGGGGTACTGTAGTGGATTGCAGAAGGGAGAGTGAAGGTTCAGAACTCTGGTGGTTGGAATGGTATGGATTAAAACCCCTGTCAACATGTAATCCTATAATACAAAAATATAATAAATAAATAAAATTTTAAAAAGGAAAAATACATAAAATCTTTTAAAAAATTAAAGAAAAAATATAATACTTGTTAGATTCCAGATTCACCTGGAAAGGTCTGTGCAAGGTTTAATACTTCAGTTTGGCTACCTGAACTAAGACCTGAAGAGAGAAGTATCCATTCATATAGTAAAAGCTAATTGGGTACCAATATTGCACTAGATGCTGGGCAACATCTATGTCCAGCAGAGAATCAATTATAGAAGACAGACTTTTCACCTTCTGCACTCCATACTGATCTTTGGTCCAGACTCCAGGAATAAAGGATAGGGAAACTTCCAATAGATGGGATGGAATGTGGAATCTGGTGGTGGGAATTGTGTGAACCTGTATCCCTCTTAACCCACATTATTTTGATTATTATTAAATTACTACAAAAATAAAAAATAAAATAAAAGACCCAATCATTCCTCTTAAGAGATAAACCTGATTTAGTAAAATTTTTCAACTGTATAGGAGCAGGATTAAGAATTCCAGACCTATTAAACAAATCTGGATAAATAGACTTTCCTAGAGGGTAACTTAGAACAAATTTAGCACATGGTCTGAGCAGATCACTCTAAATAACTTGGTTTCCTATATTCTTTCCTTCCCATGTCAGGCCCATAAATACAACATCATTGTATTAAAATACTGAGCATAAATTTAGTTCAGTGATAGAGCATTGGGAGTTTGATTAGTCATAGCATAGTGTCTATATAAGTCCAGCCCCCAAACCCTTTGGAGCCAGCAGTGGTCAACCCTACAAGGACACTTACATTGCTCCTGTCCTTCAGACTGGATCGCAACTCCTACAAAGTCCCTCTATTCATAGAGCTAACAGTTACTTCCCTGCATCTTATGCTCCTGATCTTATTTAATTCTCTGTGCCTAGGATGACTTGACCAAAATTCTGTGTATATTCAGGATCCTGATAAAACATTTGAAGGTCTTCAAAGATATAAAGGGTGTGTGTATGCAGCAAAATGTGGTTCAGTGATTAGGTGCCAAGGAAAGGATGTTTGAAGAGATGCACTTTTGAGTCTTCAGCTCCCTATGACTTTGAATATATCAACTATCTGTTCCTGTAGGAAGGGATTAGCATCAAGTAGGCTCAGGATGAGTAAGGTCTTTGTTCCACCCTAACTCAACACCTTAGCCTTCCGGTTCTTCATCTTTGGATTTCTATAATACATTTATTCCACATCTGTGGAGGGTTGACCACTGCTGGCTCCAAAGGGTTTGGGGGCTGGACTTATATAGATACTATGATATGACTATTCAAACTCCCAATGCTCTATCTGAATACCTCCAAAATACAAACTATTTTTGGTGAATAACTGGGTCCAACAAAAAGACTGAAGGGCCCATTGACACATCTAGTAAGAGATGGAAGTAAGGCTCAAGGCCAGCCTCCTACCTCCCTGGCTCTGGTATTTGCCAGTATGTCCTAGGAATATTTGATGTGAATTCCCTTCCCAGACTTAAGATCTGCTGTGTAAAGGAATCTCATTTTCAGTTTATCTGGCAAATTTTTTAATTAAAAAAAAAAGTGTTTCAGTTTGGATCTATTGCCCAGATCCTGTATTTGAATCTTTATTTTGGGAACCAGTGCCTGAGCGGCTGGCTGGCTAAGGTTTAGCTCTCCACAAGGCAAGGGTGGCTGCTGCTTCCCATTGTCCTTCTGGCTGGGGGGCAGGTGATCCTATGGAGACGCCATTGTGTTCTGGGCCTGCTGCCAGGGGGTCACACTGAACAGGACTCTGCCACATCCTTACTTTCCTGGAATTCAAGGCGTAAGAATAAAACCAACTCCTTATTCCCTCCCCAATTATTTCTAGCTTCATTTTTTTTTCAGGCCCTCCCATAGCTTTGTTTTCCCAGGAACTATGAAGCAATAAAGCTATTAAAACATTCAAATACTATGCACAGACTGTTTATCAAGAAAACAATCATAGAAAAAAAGATCCTGCAAATTGACCCAGTGAAAATTTCAGTGTGGGGAGGAGAAGGGAATGGCCATGGGAAGGGTCAGGTTTCTCCCTGAAATGCTGACCAACTGGACTGGGGTTGGAAAGAAGCTCTGATAAGCACATACATGCACACACAGTGTGAGTTTGAACGTGTTATACTGTCCTTGTAGAACATGTCTAAGAACCTGAAGGTTTCATATTTCCTTTTAGATAAATGAATAACTTGATATATGAAGTTCTTTTATATACACCCACTCTCTTGGGAATGTGGCTAAGAGGGTAAAGGGGAGTTTCAAGAAATAGCCTAGCTTTTGTTGATGGGTTTTTGGATAATAGAGATATTAGTTCAGCATGATTTAATTTGTGAATTGGATTGAAGAGAGAAGCAGCAGAGACCCAGTGTGGTATATTTCACTAAAGGCAGAAAAAGACTTGGACTAAGACTTACATGGACTTAGTCCTTTCTACCATGGGGAGGCTCAGGCCTCTCTGTCATCAGAATATAAACCCAGCAGGTCTTGCTTGAGAAATATCTGGCTTTTCCAGGCATTTGCCTGCTTCACTTCTTCCCCAACTTTTTGCTTCTGTCAGCATTTTCCTTCAAATTTAAACAGTGGTGGAAATCAGGACCTACCTTTCACCATCTCAACATCTCAGCACTCTTTATTCTCATGCATCTTTCCTGTGAGTCATTCCGGAAAAATAAGGGAAGGAAAGGACCAAACTGGGTCAGGCCACTACACCAGGGCTTGCTTGATTCTGTCTCATTGTCCTCGGCCCTAGGATTCCAGGGCTCTGATCTACCTGGGTCCCTGAGTTGACTGTGACTGAGTGGGCTTTTCTCTATCATCTCTATGTTGGGTGCTCAGCCCTTGGTGATACTACCCTAGGTCTACAGCTCTTAGGCCACAGCAGAGTAAAGGCACATGCAGAGGCTGGGCAGCTTTTACTACCTCAACTGCAGAAATCAAAGAGTTCCCCCAAGGTAGAAAAGAGAAATAAAGACCAACTCAGGAGTATAATTAGGAGACTTCTGACCTCACCCACCATGGTCTGCAGCTGTCCCCATCTGGACCCAAGTGACTGGGTGGCCAGCTGCTGGTGGGGCCTAGAGAAAGTGGAAGCACATACTTCCTCTGTGAATCTCCTCAATCCTGTGGCTTCAGCAACTAAAATACTCAAACCTCTATTAGCAGCAAGTCCAGATGGCCTGTGCATTGTTCCCAGACCCTCGGGCTACACACAACCCTAGCTGCCCATTTTCCTCGTTTGAGAGAGTGAAAACATGGGATCAGAATGTCTCTGAGCTTTCTAATTGGGCCACCAGCTGATCTGCCTAGCCTTTTTACTTTTAACCAACTTGACCTTCTAGCATGAATAAGGGAAAAGCCTATTTGCTCAGACTTGTAATTTCCATCATTATAGAGCAAAAATCTTGTTTTATGAGTGCCGCTTAGCTCACAGCATAATGAGGCATCAGTTAGCCATCCAACAAAAGCAGTCAAATTTCCTTCCAGTTTGAGATGAAGGTACTATCAGAAGACAGAGCCCTAGATAGGAAGACCCCATTTACAACCTGGACAGGAGTGGGGTTCATATAAATGTATGAACTTTGAGGACGTTGGGCCAAGTGAAATAAACCATTCACAAAACAACGACAAAAGGTAAATCCACTTATATGAGACAGGATAGTTAAAATCATAGAGAAGTTCCATTGAAAGTAGAATAGTAGTCACCAGAGGCTGGGGTAAAGAAGATGTGAGAAGTTAAGATTTAAAGGATACAGAGTCCCTGTTATGCAAGATATAAAGAACTGAGGGTCAGGTAGTAATAAAATAGCTTGCCAGGCTAGTATGCTTCTTTGTAATGTGTGACACTCAGTTACAAGGCCACTCCTCATGTCATTGGAGGATACTTCGATGCAATGGTCTTTTCTCCCCTTTCTGTCATTTTGCATTTGTCTCTGTTTAATAAAAAAAATCATCCTGGAGAAGTGAAGACCTGGTGATGACTAAAAGGAGAAGAGGAAGGAGGAGGAGGAGGAAGAAGAGGAAAAAGGAGAGGAAGAATTATGATTGTTATTATTGTTGTTGTTATTATTAAAGAGCTGGAGACAGCTCACTTGATAAAGCATATATCTACGGTGTGCAAGGACACAGATTCAAGCCCCACACCACCATGTGGAAGCATCATGAAGAGGTGATGCTTTACAAAAAGTGGAGAGATGCTGTGGTATCTCTCCCTTTTGTTTCTTGACCACATTCTGTCTTTCACCCTCTACGTAGAAAATAAATGAAAGAATGAATGAATGAATAAATAAATAAATAAATAAATAAATAAATACAGCGTCCACTGGAAATAGTACAATAGTGCAGGCACAAAGTTTTAGCAAAGACCTGACAGAAAAAAAATAATACATTTGTAAATATGCCTGTTGCACACGCTTGTCACCAGGTCTGAACCTCTGCTCCCCACCTTCAGGCAGATGCTTCATAACCCATGAAGCAGAGCTGCAGGTATCTATGTTTCTTTCTCCCTGTCTATCTTCTCCTCTCTTCTCAATTTCTCTGTCTTATAAAAAAATTGAAAAAATAAAAATTGAAGGAAGGAAGAAAGAAAGAGGTAGCCACCAAGAGCAGTTAATTCCTAATGTTGGTGCCAAGCTCCAGTGAAAACACTGGTGGCAAGAAATAATTTATATGTGTGTGTGTTTGTTACTGAAAAGATAGAATATGTTTTTACAAAAAGACTTTCATGCCTGAGGTGCAAAATGTCCCAAGTTTAACCCCCAGCACCACCATAAGCCAGAGCTCAACAATGCTCCGGTTTAAAAAATAAAAATAAAAAATAAAGTTAAAATTTTGGAGATATGTTGAATGCCCTTACCACTATTGAAATGTATGTTTAATAGTGATTAAGATGTATAGTTTTATTTTAGGGGACTGGGAGTTGGTGCACCAGGTTAAGCACACATAGTTTAAAGCACAGGAACCTACACAAGAATACCAGTTTGAATCCCTGACTCCACACCTGCAGGGGGCATGGGGTCACTTTACAAGCAGTGGAGCAAATTTCCAGGAATCTATCTTTTTTTCCCCTCTCTATCTTTCCCTCCTCTCTCAATTTCTCTCTTTTCCATTCAACAATGTCAACAACAACAGCAGCAACAACAAAAAATTAGGAAAATGGCCTCCAGGAGCAATGGATTGGTAGTGCAGACACCAAGCCCCAGTGATAACCATGGGGGCAAAAATAAAAAGTAAATAAATAGATAAATAAAGCTTGGGCTGGGGTGATAGCATAATGGTGATGCAAAAGACTTCTTCATTAAAAAAAGTTTTATGTTATGTATGTACTGCAACATTTTTAAAGAAATCAGGGGTTAAGTACAGTCAAATGCTCTTTTGTAACTCTAGCTCTAAGTTTGAAGGAATCTGCTGTTATTTTTCTTCTTCCCCATGATATGTTGACACTACAAGTCCTCATTTGTCAGAAATAAATGTGAATTTGAGCCAACAAGCTGTATGATTTGAGAGGGTACATGTTTTACCACACTCACCACCCAGGCTTTAATCTGGCAAACTAAGAGAAGATTTGGTGCTATGGTGTCTTTTTTATTTTCTGTCTCTCTGTCTAAAAATAGTTATCCTGAAACAATAAAGTTCCAGAGATGAAAAAAGGGGGGCGGTTATTAATTTATAATGTTGGCTTAAAGTAAATGTCAATTATTACTATAACAGGAAATGGAGTTTGGTTAGACTATTCAGTGTTTTGGCTTTAATAAGAGCTGCTGATCATTATACATCATTCAACAAATGTTTGCTGGCAGCAGGTTCAGGACTAGCACAGGCCATGCAGAGTGTTGAATCTGATTTGAATTTACCCCATTAAAGACCGTAAACATTCTAACTTATAGCTTTTAATCTGCACATAATTAGTTTTCTAGATGAGGTTAGAGAGCAGAAAACATGTGCCTACATATGTCCCTTGAGAAGACACCAGTCAACAAGCCTTCACTTGTACCCCCACCATCACTCTGCAGGGGTAGCACGGCTGAGCAGCTGTGTCTTGGGCACCTGTCCACTTTAGGTGCCAGAGTAGAGAGAGATGTGGCAGTGCTTCCTGGCACAGTCAAAGAGGGGCATACTTGAAACTGGTAACACATGTTTAGCATAAAAACCTACTAATTCTCTGTTAACAATGACTCAGTTCAGCTATTTGTAGCCAGAAAAGCCCTGGGCGAGCTTTCAGTTGCATCTGGCATCTGCTCAAGTGAAAGAATTGCTTCTTTTAAAAAAAGAAAACATACGTGAAGTATGGAAAGCAGATTTATGCTCCCTTGTGATCTGTAAGTCCCAAAGAAGGGCAGAAAGTCTTGGAATGTGATGAATGCATTCAATCTTGTCCACCGGTGGAATAGGTATCGAACAAGACCTAAGAACCTCCACCTTTTGAAAATTTACACATTAGAAATGTTTACATTCTGTGTGACCCTCACTTTCCATTATACAAAGGCCAACTCCTGAAGTCCAAAAGTCCTGAACAATTTTTGGCAGGTGTCTTGATACAGAGAAGGAAAAGTTCAAAGTTTCTATATACTTCTATCTAGACCAAAGTTTTTGTGGGGATTCTGTTTCTTTTTCCTGGCTCAAAGAAAAATGCCTACAATACAATGCAAAATAGGTAATATAATTATGTGTATTAAAATCAGAAAATCTGGTCCAGTTAGGCTTATGCTCTGTCAACTCTGAAATAAACATGAGGAACCCTTGCTGACTTTATTTCCTCTTGGTTTCTTCATCAGCATGCTGCTGAGTCTCTCCTTTGTTTGCTTTCTTTAATTCCCCTGGCTCATCCTGCACAGGTCGAACCTGCTGCAATTAAGAGTGAACCTTGCCTTTGTCTGTAATGTGGTATGGAGGGCAGTGTTTTTCTTCTTTCTCCTACCAGAGTGGCAGGGACAGGGCTGAGTGGTGAACTGCACAACTGGCCAGTTACACACACATCAATCACCCCGTCGCAAGAGAAGTCTCACTATAACACTTCAACCAATAAATCTGACTTCACTCCCTAGCCAATGTTTGCATTAGAAAATGATGCATCGCATAATAGACAGTTATCTGTGAATAGGGATACCTAACATGCCAAACCTTCAAGGTCATCAACCTGCCACTTGACATAAAGACAATGAGAACTGAAAAGGAAAGTCACTTTGTCCAAAGTTTCTAAATTGGGAGAGTGATAAGAGTCAGGGTTGCTCTGGAGTTGTATCTCTGCCCATACTTCCCCAAGCCAATAAATCATTTTTTAAAAAATAACATCAATTAAAAAAAAACAAAAACTGGAGAAAAGCTATCTCAACCATTCAGGCACTATGAGAGTCCTCCCCTGCAATGAAAGTTGTGCTTTCTCATTGCTCCCATCTCCTTAGTACATTGATGCCATTGTTCCACAGAATCCTGTTTTAATGCCTCTTTATGTGAGTCTCAAATCTACCTCCCCTTTGGCTGCCAATTACTGGTTCTAATTAGGTCTTCAAATTGAAATGGAATAAGTACATTCTTTCTTTCATATAATTGGATATTTCTAGATTACCCTCCCTAGTCTTTATTTTTGTAGGTTAATTATATTTTTTCACTACATCTGTAGGTTTTCTGTGGTGTCTGTCTTCTCTCTCTCTCTCTCTCTCTCTCTCTCTCCCTCCCTCCCTCCCTCCCTCCCTCCCTCCCTCTCCTTTCTCTCTTCCCAATGTGTTTAAGGCTGTTGGGTTACTACTCTGTGAGACACCACAATATTCCAGATAGTGATCTGACTTGGGATTATTTAAGATGCCTTGTACCATTGGCTCATGTACATAGTTGTCAATCCCCTTTTGTTGGTTGGTTTTATCACAGAGATTTTTTGTATTTAATTATTCAGCTTTTATTTATTTCTCTGAGGGTGCTACATACTGAACCTGGGACCACTGGGAATTCAGGCATGGAATCTATTATGCCACTGCTGATGTGATTGTCCTACCCCTGCTTAACTATTTGCTAACTTTTTCACTCTTATGAGGATTTAAGATGATTAAAAAACAATGTGGGTGGTCTGGCGATAGCGTGGCGGGTAAAGGGCAGGTGGCACAAAGTGCAAGGGCCTGCTTAAGGACCTGGGTTTTAGTCCCTGGCTCCCCACCCGTAAGGAAGTTACTTCACAGGTGGTGAAGCAGGTCTGCAGGAGTCTGTCTTTGTCTCCCTCTCTCTGTCTTCTCCTCCTCTCTCAATCTCTCTGTCCTATCCAACAACAATGACAACAGTAATATTAACAACAACAGTGATAGACAACAAGGGCAACAAAAGGGAAAAAATGGCCTCCAGGAGCAGTGGATTTGTAGTGCAGGCACCTAGCACCAGCAATAACCCTGGAGGCAATAAATAAATAAAGTGGTAGTATAAATTATAAAAGTACTAAACAAAGTTATGTGTAAGGAATATTGAGGCTAGAGTAAAAGAAATATTGAAAGCCAGCAAGATATCTCATTGGGAGGGTGCTTGCTTTGCCATGGCATGACCCAGGTTGAAAATAGCCTACATACAACTAAGGAGGTTTTGATGCTATAGGGTCTTTCTTTCTCTCTCACTCTATTTTTTTAAAGATATATTTTATTTGTCTAGTTTCAATGAAAGAGATAGGGGAGGTTGGGGAGGGAGAGACACTAGAGTATTACTCAAATCCTGGCTTGTGGTGGTACTGGGGATTGAGCCTGAGAGCTCAGAGCACCAGACATAAAAACCTCTTCCTTAAGCAGTTATGTTAAGTTCCCAACCCTTCCTCTTAAGAACTCAGATCAGTAACAATGTTAATAATATATGTATATATATATACATATATATATATATATATATATATATATATATATATGGATGTGGTTCAGGAGGAAAACATTTGTGACATTCTCATTTCAGTCCCTAACATGATACAAGAAAGAAGGGTTCTTTGATCTCTTCTTTACTGACTCTTTCTTATAAAAGTAAAATAAAGTAACCTTTAAGAAATTGTTAGGGCTTTGGCAGTAGCTTAACGGGTTAAGTACACATGGCACCAAGCTCAAGGACCAGTGTAAGGATCTTGGTTAAGTATCCTGGCTCCCCAACTGCAGGGGGCTCTCTTTACTGGTAGGGAAGCAGGTCTGCAGGTGTCTAACTTTCTCTCCCCTTCTCTGTCTTCCCCTCCTCTCTCTATTTCTCTCTGTCTGATCCAACAACAATGAAATCAGTAACAACAATGATAACCACAACAATGATAAAACAACAAGGACAACGAAAGGGAAAAAGTAGCCTCCAGGAGCAGTGGATTCATGGTGCAGGCACCAAGCCCTGGAGGCAAAAAATAAAATAAAATAAAGTGGAACACTTTACCACCTAAACCTCAAGGACATCTTTGATGAAACAAACCCAACTGCAAGGAAGACTAAAGCAGAAACAAACCAATGGGACTACATCTAATTGAAAAGTTTCTGCACAGTCAAAGAAACTATCACACAAACAAATAGACCCCTCAAGGAATGGGAGAAGATCTTCACATGCCATCCATCAGAGAAGAGACTAGTAATCAAAATATACCAAGAGCTCGGCAAAGTTAGCAACAAAAAAGGAAATGAACCATCCAAAAATGGACAGAGGATATGAACAAAACATTCACCTCAGAGGAGATCCAAAAGGCTCACAAACATATGAATAACTGTTCCAGGTCGCTGATTGTCAGAGAAATGCAAAAAAGACAACACTGAGATAACAACTCACTCCTGTGAGAATGGCATACATCAAAAAGGACAGCAGCAACAAATGCTGGAGAAACTGTGGGAACAAAGGAACCCTCCTGCACTGATGGTGGGAATGTCAGTTGGTCCAACCTCTGTAGACAGCAGTCTAGAGAACTCTCACAAGGCTAGACATGGACCTTCCATATGAACAAATAATTCCTCTTCTAGGAATATACCTCAAGGACTCCATAACACCCAACCAAAAAGATATTTGTACACCTATGTTCATAGCAGCACAATTTGTAATAGCTACAATCTAGAAGCACCCAGGTGCCCAACAACAGATGAGTGACTGAGAAAGCTATGGTATATATACACAATGGAATACTACACAGCTATTAAGAACAATGAACCCACCTTCTCTGACCTATCTTGGATGGAGCTAGAAGGAATTATGTTAAGTGAGCTAAGTCAGAAAGATAAGATAAGTATGGGATGATCCCACTTATAAACAGAAGTTGAGAAAGAAGAACAGAAAGGAAAACTCAAACCAGGATCTGACTAAATTTGTAATAAGGCACCAAAGTAAAAACCCTGGGTGGAGGGTGAGGGAGGATGTTCAGCTTCATGGGGTGGGAAAGGGTAGGGAAAGAGGAGAGGGGATATGACATAGTCTTCTGGTGGTGGGTATGGTGTTTATGTACACTCCTATTCATTTGTAGTCATATAAATTACTATTTAGGTAATATGAGAAGGGAAAAGCTGACTGAATGACTCAAACTTTTTAAAGCACATACTGAGTCTTTTTAATACATAGGCTGAGTATTTGATATGTTGACTCTCTTAGAAGCTTAGTTCAGGGAGAACAAAAGCAACAGGTGGCATAGCTATATGCGAATAATGTCAAAGGACATAAAATATGGTGATGGTGTGTACTATACAGTAAATCCTAACAAAGGGATTTTCCAAAGTTAACCCAACTGCCAAACAATGTTATTATAGCAATAACTATCAATTGGCTTCTTAAACCCTAAGGCAGCAGGAATCTCTTTCTTCCTCTTTAGAGCCTATGTTTTTCCCAATCCTGGAACCTCTGGGATGGGGCTCACTTCCCTGCACGCTTCTCTCAAGTCAGGCCAAATGATATTGCATCCACTGATACCATCCTAATCAATGCAAAAAGTACCATCTCAGCATGTTCCACCTCAGACTGTGAACAGAGACATCAGGCATGGAATGCCAACCCTTCACCCTCATCACTCAGGTGAGACCTTTCCTTTCATGGTATTCTCTAATTCCATTCCAAGAGGTTCACTTCCTAACAAAGTCCCAAAACCTAGATATAAGCCAGGTCCTGTTAGATAGAGCATATGTCCACATGTATCCATAAATTAGGGCAAAATGTATACCTGAAAGCAAAAATACACAATAGTCTATAGTGAGTCAGTATTAAGTTCATAATGAAATAGAAACCACTTAGACTTAGATACCCTCCTCACCTATTTCCTATTATAGTGCTCTCACTCATTCCAAAGCTAACCTTGTCAAAGCAAGGACTGAAAAAGCTGAATAAGGGCAAGAGACTGGCATACTTTAACGATGACTCTTTAGTCACTATCAGGCCATCCCTCCAGCTGGGGCCCTAATCGGGGAGTCCTGAGATTCCCAAACAGACTTTATGGGCCTAGAACTTGAATAAATCCCTTTCTCCATTGTTATCAGTCATTTCAATCAGGAACACAAAATAGACCCCTTTGTGGGCCCCCATAGTACCTTGCTCTTAACTTGGATCAACAATGGTAGAGAATGTTCCATCCTCTGAAGGAAGGATGGACAACATACTCTGTGCTACACCTGAAGAAGATGGGTCGATACTGGGGCAGCTTGGAATGTTCTTATTTATTCATTTGTTTATTTATTTTAAAAAGGAGACATTAACAAAACCATAGGTTAGGAGGGGTACAACTCCACACAGTCCTACCACCAGATCTCTATATCCCCTCCCCTCCCCTGATAGCTTTCCCATTCTTTATTCCTGTGGGAGTATGGACCCAAGGTCATTGTGGGATGCAGAAGGTAGAAGGTCTGGTTTCTGTAATTGCTTCCCCTATGAACATGGGTGTTAACTGGTCTGTCCATACTCCCAGTCTGCCTCTCTCTTTCCCTAGTAGGGTGGGTCTCTGGGGAAGCAGAGCTCCAGGACTTATTGGTGGGGTCATCTGTCCAGGGAAGTCTGGTGGGCATCAAGCTGGCATCTGGAACCTGGTGGCTGATAAGAGAGTTAAAATACAAAGCCAAACAAATTGTTGAACAATCATGGACCTAAAGGCTATAATAGTGCAGGTGAAGCGTTGGGGGGTACTCACTGCAGACTATTGTGTACTTTTGCTTTCAGGTATATATTTTGCCCTAGTTTATGGATACGTGTGAACATGTGCCCTATCTCAGGGGATTGGTCTATATCTAGTTTTTGGGACTTTATTAGGAAGTGAACCACCTGGAATGGAATTAGAGATTACTATGAAAGGAAAGGTCTCACCCTAGTAAAGAAGCTGAAGGGTTGTCATTCCACACCTGAACTCTCTGGACACAGTCTGAAGTGAAGTATGCTGAGGTGGCACTCATTGCATTGATTAGATTGTGATCGGCGGATGCAATATTATATGATATGAAAAGAGAAACATGCAGGAAAGTGTGCCCCATCCTAAGAATCCAGGACTCGGGGGAATATAATGGAAATGTGAGGTTCCTGCTGCCTTAGGATTCAAGAAGACAATGGATAGTTATTGCTATCATCACATTATTTGGTAATTGGGTTAACTTTGAAAAGTCCCTTTGTTAGGATTTTCTGTGTAATACCCAACATTTTGTAGATAGCTGTGCCACCTTGTGCTTCTGTTCTCTCTGGTCTATTGATAGAGTCAACATATCCAAGACACAGCCTATGTATTAAAAAGACTCAGTCTGTGCTTTAAAAAGTTTGAGACATGCAAACAAATTTCCCCTCTTGTATTAATTAAATAGTGATTTATATGACTACAATTTAATAGGAGTTTACATAAACACCATTCCCACCACCAAAAGACTGTGTCTCACTCCAACTACCCACTACCGCCCTCTTGCCACCCTGGGAAACCAAATGTCCACTCTCCCCCTCACCACAGGATTTTTACTTTGGTGCCCTGCTCTGGATATAGTCAAATCCTGCTTTTAGTTTCCCTTTCTCTTCTTCTTTCTCAACATATGTTGATGAGTGGGATCATCCCATACTCATCTTTATCTTTCTGACTTAGCTCACTTAACATAATTCCTTCTAGCTCCATCCAACATTGGTCAGAGAAGGTGGGTTCATTGTTCTTAATAGCTGTGTAGTACTCCATTGGGTATATATACCACAGCTTTCTCAGTCACTCATCTGTTGTTGGGCACCTGGGTTGCTTCCAGGTTTTAGTAATTATGAATTGTGCTGCTATGAACATAAGTGTACACATATCTTTTTGGTTGGATATTATGAGTCCTTGGTGTATATCCATAGTAGAGGGATTACTGGGTCCTATAGGAGGTCTATGTTTAACCTTGTGAGAGTTCTCCAGACTGCTCTGCAGAGAGGCTGGACCATTTTACATTCCCACCAGCAGTGCAGAAGCATTCCTCTATCCCCACGGCCTCTCCAGCATTTGTTGCTGCTGTCCATTTTGATATATGCCATTCTCAAAGGAGAGAGGTGTTATCTCAATGTTGTATTTTTTTCATTTCTCTGACAATCAGTGACCTGGAACAGTTATTCATATGTTTGTGAGCCTTTTGGATCTCCTCTGAGGTGAATGTTTTGTTCATATCCTCTGTCCATTTTTGGATGGGGTCATTTCCTTTTCTGTTGCTAACTTTGCTGAGCTCTTGGTATATTTTGATTACTAGTCTCTTCTCTGATGGATGGCATGTGAAGATCTTCTCCCATTCCTTGAGGGGTCCATTTGTTTGTGTGATAGTTTCTTTGACTGTGCAGAAACTCTTCAATTAGATGTAGTCCCATTGGTTTCTTTCTGCTTTGGTCTTCCTTGCAATTGGGTTTGTTTCATCAAAGATGTCCTTGAGGTTTAGGTGGGAAAGTGTTCCACCAACATTTTCCTCTAAGCATTTTATAGTTTCTGGTCTAACCTCCAGGTCCTTGATCCATTTGGAGTTGATTTTTGTTTCTGGTGAGATAAGGTTGTTCAGTTTCATTCTTCTGCATGTTTCAACCCAGTTTTCCCAGCACCATTAATTGAAGAGAGCCTTCTTTCTTCATTTAAAGACTCTGGGGTGGGTGGGTGGGTGGGTGGGGAGAATACAGGTCCATGAAAAATGATGAATGAAATAGTGGGGGTTGTATTGCTAAATGGGAATCTGGGGAATGTTATGCATGTAAAAAAAAAAAAAAAGAATAAGTAGAAACGCAAAGCAGAAATTGACTGAGTTTGGAGTATGGCACCAAAGTAAGAAAGCAGAAGTATACTAGAGTTAGCAGTGAGTACCTCCCTAATACTTCCTCTCCACTTTTTCAAGCTTTGGGTCCATGATTGCTCAACAATTTGTTTGGCTTTGTATGTTAACTGTCTTTTCAGTCACCAGGTTCCAGGTGTCATCAGGATGCCGGCCAGACTTCCCTGGATTGAAGACACCACCAATGTTTCCTGGAGCTCAGCTTCCCCAAGAGACCCATCCTACTAGGGAAAGAGAGAGGCAGACTGGGAGTATGGACCGACCAGTCAACGCCCATGTTCAGCGAGGAAGCAATTACAGAAGCCAGACCTTCTACCTTCTGCAACCCTCAATGACCCTGGGTCCATGCTCCCAGAGGGATAGAGAATGGGAAAGCTATCGGGGGAGGGTGTGGGATATGGAGATTGGGTGGTGGGAATTGTGTGGAGTTGTACCCCTCCTACCCTATGGTTTTGTTAATTAATCCTTTCTTAAATAAAAAAAAAATACTTTGGGACCCCTTATCAAAGATATGTGGGGGTTTAGTTCTGGGCTTCAATTCTGTTCCACTGGTCTGTGTGCCTATTTGTGTTCCCGTACTAGGCCATTTTGACAATGATGGCCTTAAAATATAGTTAGAGATCTGGGAGTATGATGCCTCCATTTATGTTTCTTTTCCTCAAGATGGCTTTGGCAATTCTAGGTGTTTTCTGATTCCAGATAAATGACTGTAAATTTTGTTCTATTATCTTAAAGAAGCTTGCTGGAACTTTGATGGGTATCACATTAAATTTGTATATGGCTCAGGGGAATTCATTTTGATGATAATTATTCATCCAATCCATGAGCATGGGATGTCTTTCCATTTCTTCATATCAGTTTCTATTTCTTTGAATAGTGACTCATAGTTTTCAGCATACAAGTCTTTCACTTCTTTGGTCAGCTTTACTCCTAGGTATTTTATTGATTTTGCTGAAAGAGTGAATGGGAGTGTTTTTGGATGTCTTCTTCTTCTTCAGTTTTAGTGTTTGCATAAAGAAATGCCACTGATTTTTGTACATTGATTTTGTAGCCTGACACTTTGCTATATTGCCTAATAACTGCTAGGAGTTTTCTGCTGGATTATTTAGGTTTTTCTATGTATCCTGTCATATCATCTGAAAATAGTGAGAGCTTGACTTTTTCCTTTCCAACCTGTATTCCTTTGATTTCTTTCTCTTGCCTGATTGCTACGGCAAGAACTTCCAATATTATGTTGAAGAGTAATGGTGATAGTGGACAGCCCTGTCTAGTACCTGATCTGAGGGGGAATGTTTCAGCATCTGTCCATTGAGTATAATGATGGCTGTAGGTTTGCTATATATGGATTCCATAATCTTAAGGAATTTCCCATCTATTCCCATTTTTTTGTAGTGTTTTGAGCATAAATGGGTGTTAGATTTTGTCAAAGGCTTCCTCTGCATCTATTGAGATAATCATGTGTTTTTTTTACTTTGCTTTTATTGATGTGGTGAATGACATTGATTGACTTACATATGATGAACCAGCCTTGCATTCCTGGTATAAATCCCACTTGGTTGTGATGAACAATATTTTTATATACTGCTGTATCCGGTTGGCCAAGATCTTGTTTAATATTTTGGCGTCTATGTTTATCAGAGATATTGGTTTGGTTTTCCTTTTTTGCTTTGACCCTATCTGCTTTTGGTATCAGGGTGATGTTGGCTTCATAGAAGGTGGAATGGAGTGTTCTTGTTTCTTTGATATTGTGGAAAAGCTTTAGAAGTATGGGTATTAACTGTTTCCTGAAGGTTTTGTAGAATTTGTTTGTGAAGCCATCTGGTCCAGGACTTTTGTTGTTGGAGATATTCTTTATACTGTTTTGATTTCTTTGTCTGTGATTGGTGTACTTAGGTTTTGTAGTTCTTACTTCAGTTTTGGAAAGGGCATATGTTTCTAGGAATTCTTCTATTTCTTCCAGATTTTCTAGCTTGGTGGTGTATATTTCTGCATAGATGTTTTGTATGATTTTCTTTATTTCTATGGTGTCATTTGTGATGTATCTTCTATCATTTATGATTCTATTAATTGAATGTTCTCCCTTTTTTATTCTTTTGTTTTTTAGTGAATCTGGCTAGGGGGTTGTCAAACTTTAATTTTTAAAAGAAACATTTGGCTTCATTGATCTTTTGTATGGTTCTCTTATTTTCGGTGTTGTTCATTTCTGCTCTAATTTTAGTGATTTCTGTCTTTCTGGTTGCTTTAGGGTTAGTTTGTTCCTCTTCCTCTAAGTCCTTAAGGTGTGCTATAAGGTCATTTATTTGAGTTTTTTTCTTGATCTTTAATATGTGATCGTATGGCTATGAGTTTCCCTCTCAATACTGCTTTAGCTGTGTTTCAATTATTTTTATAGCTTATGTCTTCATTTTTATTTGTTTCCAGGAACATTTGAATTTCTTGCTTGAGTGTTTCTATGACCCAGTGGTTCTTAAGTAGTATGTTGTTTATTTTCCAAACTGTGTCTTTTAGTAATTTTCTGTTTGTAGTGAAATGTTAGCTTTACTCCACTGTGACCTAAGAAGTTACTTGGGTTGATTTCAATGCTCTTTAATTTGTTGATGCTGTCTTTGTGGCCCAATATGTGGTCTATCCTTGAGTATGTTTTGTGTGGATTTGAAAAGAATGTGTATTCCAGTTTATTGGGGTGAAGAACTCTGAAAATGATCAGGATATCTAGTCTGCCCATCTCTTCATTTAATTCTCTTGTTTCTTTGTTGATTCTCTGCTTTGTTGATCTGTCTAAGTGTGAGATTGGGGTGTCAAACTCTCCCACTATTATTGTATTACTACTGATGTATTTTTGTAGTTTCAGTAGGTGTTTGATATATTTAGATTGTCTCTCACTGGGTGCATAGATGTTAATAATTGTTAAGTCTTCTTGACTGATCCTCTAATCATTATGTAATGGCCTTCCTTATCTTTATTACTTTATTTAATTTAAAATCTATTGTGTTTAAGATGAGAATGGCTGTCCCTGCCTTTTTTTTTTGTTGTCCATTAGCCTGTATGATAGTTTTCCATCCTTTCATTTTAAGTCTGTGTTTATCTTGTTGTGACAGATGGGATTCTTGCAAGCAGTATATGGTTGTGTTATGTTTTCTGATCCATCCTCCAACTTTGTACCTTTTGAAGGGCGAGTTTAAGTCATTGATATTTATTGACATTATGGATTTAATGTATTGTAGTGCCATTATTCAACATTTTTTTTATTTTTGATATATTGCAAGTATTATAGTTATGTTCTTGTTTATAAGAGGTCTTTTAGAACCTCTTTCAGGGCCAGTTTGGTGATAGTTGCCTCCTTTACCTGTTGTCTGTCTTAGAATGTTTTGATCCCTCCATCTAATTTGAATGAAAGTCTAGCAGGATATATTATCCTTGGTTGAAACCCTTTTTCATGCAGGGCTTGATAGATATCTTGCCATTCTCTTTCAGCTTTTAGAGTCTGAGTGGAGAAGTCTGCTGATAGTTTTATGGGTTTTCCCCTGTATGTGGCTTTTGTTTTTCTCTTGCAGCCTTTAGGATCTTTTCTTTATCCTTATTTCTTTTCATTGTAACTATGATGTGTCTTGCTGTCTTCAGGTCTGGGTTGATTCTGTTTGGATTCTCTGGGACTCTTGAATCTTAATGTCCTTTTTGTTGTTCAGGTCTGGGAAGTTTTATTCTATAATTTCCTCTAGAATATTTATTTCCCCTTCCTCTCTTTCTTCCTCTGGCAGGCCAATTATATGAATGTTACTTCTTTTGAGATCATTCTATATGACTCTGTTGTTATGTTCAGTATTTCTCAATCTCTTTTTGAGCTCTTTTACTGCTTTCTTTGTTTTCTCTAGCTCATCCTCTGTCTGGCTAATTGTTTTCTGCTTTTGTTAGTCTGCTTTCCCTTCCCTCAGCTTCTTTCTTCAGTTCAGCTATTTCAGCTTTCAGTTCCCTAATTACTTTGAGGTAGCTAGTTTTTTCCTTGAGGGTCTCATCTGTTGTTTCCCTAATTCTGATAGCCCTTTCCTCCATAGTTGTCTTCATTTCTGTGATTATTACTGCTTGTATACTTTTCTTATCTATGGTTACTTCTGACTGATTTGTAGTTTCTCTATGCTCTTGTCTTCATTCATTGTAGTAGTAGTTTCATTTGCTCTTGGTTTAACCTTTTTTTTCATTTATGTGTTTTTTATTTTATGTTCTGTTATTCTTCAGTTTTTGTGTTTTGCATACAAACCTTGCTGTACTAAATACCTTTATGACAAATGCAGTCACCAACCTCGGAAATTTCAATAGTAACTTAAGCAAGGATTGAAGCAGCTTAACCAATACCAGTTAGCCAAACAATGCCTCCAGTCCAAGAAAAAATAGCAACCAAATACAAATGAAAAATAAAGAGAAAGGAAGAAAGGGATAGCAAGAATAGACAATTATGCACATCTGTTGTTCACTGTAAATTCTAGGGGTAGTAAGAGGAGAAAGGGAAGTAGAGTTGAGACACATACAAAGAGTCTACTCTGAGTCATATTTCTTGCCCCAAATAATTCACAAATGAGTATCAGTGAATTCAGAAAGCAGAAGAAGGAGGAAGGAAGAAAAGAAGACAATAACGAGAAAAAAAGAAAAGAAAAGCAAGAGCAGTGAAAGGAAAGAGTTGTTTTTTTTTTTTTCAATTAGCTAGGAGGAAGGAGAAGAGGGAGAGTAGAAGAGGAGGTAGGTAGAGTTAAACAAGTTCCTCTCACAATGGATAGGACATCCAG
Organism: Erinaceus europaeus; assembly: GCF_950295315.1. Taxonomy (NCBI): domain Eukaryota; kingdom Metazoa; phylum Chordata; class Mammalia; order Eulipotyphla; family Erinaceidae; genus Erinaceus; species Erinaceus europaeus. The sequence continues at coordinate 99,463,605 of NC_080162.1, read as the reverse complement.
TCACCTAGCAATGAAAAATACACTAAAAGTTAATTTTGGTCAACCTAAAGGAGGTGAGAAAGGGACACACACACACACACACACACACACACACACACACACACATATATAGTGGTAATAATAAATTAGAACAGAGTAAAAAACCCTAACAGTCAGTCTGAAGCTTGGACAGCTCCAGAATGGCTCAGGCAGCCTGAACAAAGACAGCCAATTGTTAAAAATAAATAAATGAATAATAAAACTCCAGGGAGTCTTTCTCAGGTGAGGTAAGGCTTTGATTGGTCAGATATACTGTCACTCCAATTCAGCTTGAACCACTTAGAAAGAAAAAAAAAAAAAAGATAAAGGGTATTCAGAAAGGAAAAGGATTGGAATCATACCCCTGATGAGTCAGGAATCTTGATAAAGAAAAAAGCTCAGTGAGGAGCCTGGTAGTAGCAGCTCTCCAGCCCTCAGGGTCTGGTTAAAGGGTGGAGGAGAGGAGTGTGCTTCAGAAATAATTTTTAAAAATTCCTTTCTTTTTTCTCTGTTTTCTAACCCAAATTGAACTATAGTCACCTCCTTGGTGTCACATTTAGGACCCCTTATTCACCATCCTGCTGATGGCCAGGTATCCTACCCTATCCAGCAGTTGTTGTAGGAGCTCACACCAGAAGCTGCCTCCAAGTTGCCATCTTGCCCCCCCCCCCACTCTTGGAATGTTCTTACTCATGGCCACTAAATGTGAGCTCAACTCAAATCTAGAGGGATGCAGAGGTCACACAGGCTCCTAAGTTAATTATGGGCCCCAGATCATATCAAATCTATGGGTTTACAGTCAACAATATTTATACCCCTTTCCCATATTAGGGAGCTACTATCTTCCCTGATCCAGCTTTCTTGTCCTTTTCAGGCTCAGACAAAATAAATAAATAAATAAAAAACCCACTAGTATAACTACAGGCCCTTTGAAATATAACTAAAATATGCATACTAGCTATCTACAAAATGGAGGACCCCCCCATCACTTCATCTGCACTATTCCAGCCTCAAGGTCCATGATTGCTCAGCAATTTATTTTGCTTTGTCTGTTAACTCTCTTTTCAGCCACCAGGTAGGTTCCAGATGCTAGCAGAATGCGACCAGACTTCCCTGGACATACAACCCCACCAATGTGCCTTGGAGCTCTGCTTCCCCAGAGCCCTTCCCCACTAAGGAAAGAGAGAGATAGGCTGGGAGTATGGATTGACCTATCAATGCCCTTGTTCAGCAGGGAAGCAATTACAGAAGCCACACCTTCCACCTTCTGCATCACACAATGATCTTGGGTCCATTCTCCCAGAGGGTTAAAGAATAGGAAAGCTATCAGGGGAGGGGATGGGATACGGAGGTCTGGTGGTGGGAACTGTGCAAAGTTGTACTCCTCTTATCCTATGGTTTTGTCAATGTTTCCTTTTTATAAATAAAAAGTTAAAAAACAACAACAAGCAAGCAAAAAAAAAAGAAATTTTATAAGGCCAGTGGCCTTTTTTTTTCTTTCTTTGTGAATAAACAGAGAGAAATTGATAAGGAAGGAGTACATATAGATATTATAGGAAGGGATGTGGGAAGAAAAAGAGACACATGCATCACTGTTTCACTGCTCATGAATCCCTACCCCCTGAAACTGGGAACCAGTAGGAATGAACCAGAGTCTTTGTACGTGGCACAGTTACATGTGTGTTCTCCCGTGTGTGTCATCACCCAGCCCCAAGACAGCACTTTTAATCATTTACAAAACATAAATCAAGCATCATTCCTTTGTTAAAGTTATGACTACAAACATACTAAAAGTATTAATTATTGACAGAACCAGTAAAGGGCTCATATAATATGAAAAAAAATCCAAAGTTACAATGGCAAGTAGAATGCATTCCTGGAGACCCTGTAATTCTGTTAGAGGCAGGCCACACAATCGGTTCTGAGATTCCTAGCCACAAATGGAAAGATGGTAATAATCATGTGTCCAACAGTATATGAAGGAAGCACAGTTCAATGGTCTAGGACAATCACAGCTCTTCTTGGTGATGAAACTATACAGCAATATTCTTTATAGTCTTGACAGAGGATTCTGTGTGACTTACCCCTAAACACGATTTCTAGAGCCTGCAGTTGTATTTCTTAAGACTCTAACTACTTAAAAATCCCAAAACTGCTAGTGATTATATACTCTATCCAAAATGGTGCTCTTGAAAAGTGACTTTATAACTATATTTTTATCCCTGATACCTTTTAATATATGGTGTGATTAGCTATTTGATATGTTTGTGACGTTCGTTGTTATTTCAGAAGTTCAAAGAGAGAGGGAAAAAAGAAGGTATACCAAACCACTACTCCACATCTGTGGAGCTTTCGTTGGCTACATGGTGCTCCCAAGTGATGTTGGCACTCAAACTTGGGGTATTATGCATGGAAAGGTTGGTGCTCTACTGAGTGAACTATAATTCTTAATTTACAAAAGTAGATGGAATCTACATAGGTGCACCCACGTCCTACTGCCTGCCTCTTAGCATTTTAAGCTCTTTTATATTAGGGTCTATTATTCAACCACAGTCTTATAATATCCTCCCATTATCTTGTAATTAACGTTATTATTTTCATGAGACACTTTGAGGAAATGTTTCTTTTTAAAGAAACTTGCAGGAGCCTTTCAGTTCTGATGTTTGTTATCTTGTTTCCAGTGTCATTTCTGTTCAATTTAGGTTTGCATGTAAACCTGAGAATGTATAGGACTTACCTTTTTTTTTTTCTCCTGAAGTTCTACAACTCAGGTGTCTCCATCTAGGTTCATGTAAAAGGGATACATTGAAAAGTTTGCTTCCATACAGCATCTTGAAAAGCTTTGGTGGCAAGGAGAGATAACAGCATTGTATCAACTGTTCTATAGGTATTGGTTCCTATGTTAACTGAAGGAATTCACTAACTCTGAAAGTCTCCAGGCACTTTCACTTTCACTTACTAAGAACACCACCCCCACCCCATTCTTTCAAATGAACCATCTGGCAATGACCCTTAGGTGGTGATATCTTTGGTCTATTTAAGTGCACATCAGAATGTAGCTTTCTAATAGCTCATCTCTGAATCTTATCCTCTAGCGAATAGGATTGGCACTCTTTGTTGCCTCACTCCAGCAGAGCTTCACAATAGGAAACCAGCAAAGGTCTGTGCTACCAAACCATTGCCATCTTTGGTACCTCTTGAAACCAGCACATGCAGAAGAGGTATGGTCCATGTAGGAGAACACTTTGTCATCTCAGCATCTGCTTACTTGGCTCAGTCTGCTTGAAATATCTATATTTTTCATTTTGAAACTCTGAACCTTCATTCTTAATATACTAGCATGAGTAAGCATTTGTGTCTTCTCTCCAGTTAACTGCCACAGGTGATTAGGAGTTCTAATTATAACTGTCAACATCTCTAGATCTTTTTCCATCTCTACAGTTCCTCACAAATTGTTCTTTTCATATAGACCAGTACATTTCTGAAGAGTCTATATGTCTAGAGACTGTTTATGGAGAGGCAGAGGGGAACAGAAAAAGAGAAAGGGAATAAGATTCTTAGTTCTTGAGTTTTATACCAAATATGATATTATATATCTTATATAAAGAGCATATAATATCATAATTTAAAATATGAGGAACTGCTTTGCCAACAAATTGTCCAGCTTTCTAATGAAAGTTACCAAGACTTTAAATCACATTCTACAAATAAGGATACATAGGCACAGATCACTCAGGCAACTTTCTCAGTTGAAATAAGGAAAAATAAATAATCAGATTTACTTTCCAGTCTTAAACTTGGTTATTAAAAAACAACAAGCAATAATTATTCAAGCCAAAAGCAAAAGTAGAGGGGAGAGTGTTTATATGTACAGGTGAAACCAACTATAGTTTGAGAACTTATATTGGAGAATTCCACCTGAAATGCATTCTGATTCCTAGAATTTTGTGTACCTGGAAGATTTTCAATTAGCTTCTTCTCACTATAGATGTTTTGTCTTAGTCCTGAATAAGAAAATGAGTGCCATCAGAGTTCAGGAATGGCAACTACCTAAGAGCATTTTCTAAGTACTGAATATACAAACATAATACTTCTTGAGTTGTGAATACTCCACACATACCATGTTTCATTGACTCATCACACATTTCTGAGAGGTAGATATTATTATCAACAGTAGCAAAATATTTCACCTCCCAAATGTTCAAATAATGTAAGTTACATTTGCAATAACAGTCTTGAATCAGGTGCCTCCTATAAAATACATTTCTTCATAGACTCACCTTTGACCCTCATTTTCAATACCCAGGGACCAGACAAGGACTATCCAACAAAATTGAAGCCTTAGACACTGTTTGCTCTTGCCTTATGATATACATTTACCTGAATAGTGACCATGTTTAGAGACATCAGAACTTCCAGAAGCAGGGATTTTATTTTAGAAGAGTAAAATCTGTGACTTCTGGTGAATATCTACCTGGAATGATGAAGAAGAATAAGTGTGTGTGTGTGTGTGTGTGTGTGTGTGTGTGTGTACATACATGTGTTTTAGAATGTAGCACATTATTTGTTAATGTGTGCTGTGCTGAACTTCATCTCTCAGTGTACAGACTTTCTAAATGTTATTAAGCATTCATTTTATGAATCTTTATCTCTGTACTCTGCAAACCCACTGAGGGCTTTTCAATCTCCATGCCCCACTGAAATGTCAAAGTATGACAGGAAGTCATGGTGTCTCTTGTTTGAGAGGTTAAATTGAATGAAAGATGTATGCCAACCAGCAGAAGAATTACCTAGATTGTCACGAAAATATGTAGATGTTTGCCCAGTATTACTTTTTTTCCCAGAAATGATTTGTAGTTGTGTGTTCAGCACTTTGCTCTGATATGTGTGCTGTACAATAAAAACCAAATCTAATATATTTTTGAAAAACAAAACAAACAAATAAACAACAGCAAAAAGAAACATGCCTAAAGGAAGCAAGGCTTAAGTTGTAGGCGAAAGCTTGTATAAATATGTTAAACTGTGGTATCTCCATGGATTAGCCTATGTTACAGATCTCCTCTCCTCTATGTGTGGGTAAGTGTGGCTCCAACCCCCTCTTCCTGGGGCTCTACTCCTCAGAGCAGCCATTGTAGTTTGGTGACTTGATCACAGATCGGCACATTTGCACCACATCTTTTAATTCCGCCCCTACAGCTTTCAAAGTCAGGAAGAACTTTGACTGGAATTTAAGCAGATCACTTTAATAACTGCTTTATAGATGAGTAAAATTGAGGCATAAACATGTATTTCTTTTTAAAGTAGAACAGAATAATTGTGGGAAGCATGAGAAAAATGACAACCCCAAAATGGATGTTGAACTCTGGAAATAAAAACAGAGGTCAAATTAATGAGCAGAGTGGTTAAAAAAAAAAAATGAGTTAACTCTAAGCAAGGTGATGACCTCAGAATTCACATGCATTTTTCCCCCCATGGAAATTGAGAGCTAAGTGAACAAACAGCCAGACAGCAGTCTTGACTGACTAAACAGACATTTGAGAGATAATGGTGCTTGAAGGACCAAGTAGGATAGAACTGGCTGTAGTTGGATATCATTTGAGCCAGGGTGGATGAAAGATAAGAACACAGAGTTGGCATTTGCCAAACATGGGAAGCATGTGGAGAAGTGACCATGCAATCTGACTGAGATGAATGTAGTGTTTCCCAGCTAAGGGTTAGCTGGCATCCCAATGGGACACTATCTATTTTCATTGTAACATCTATAGCAGCGGGTGCCGATTTCTATAGTAGATAGAAGACAAACATGACAATGTTTAAGCAACTTCTTATAATATAATATCACATAACAAAGCATTTTAGACATAAGTATAAGTAGTCAAGAGGAAGCCAGGCAGATGGTGGCACACTGCAGCTGGTTAAGTGCACATGTTATCATGTGCAAGGCCCAGGTTTGAGCCCCCAGGTCTCAATCTGTAGGAGAAAAGTTCATGAGTGGTGAAGTAAGTAATATAGGTATCTCTCTGCCTATCCTCTCAAATAAGTTTTTTAAAAGGGTGGGGTGGGAAATGGCCACTGAAACTGGTGGATTTGTTTTGCAGGCAGTAAACTCTAGTGATAATCTTGATGACAAAAAAAAAAAAAGCAGTTTTGCCACTAGGGTTATCACTGGCACTCAGTGCCAGCCCTCAAATCCATTGGAAGCCATATTTTTTTCATTCTATATTTTTATTTGTCAGGGCAGAGAGAAATTGAAAGAGATAAGGAGATAAAGAGGGAGAGAAGGGGGCTGGGAGATGGTGCACACACTTAAGCATTCACAGTACTACAAGGATGAGCTCAAGGATTCGGGTTCCAGCTTTTGCTCCCCACCTGCAGTGGGGACACTTTGTGAGCAGTGAAATAGGTCTACAGTTGTCTGTCTATCTCACCTTCTCTCTATCTACCACTTCCCCTATGTCCTATCACATTAAAAGTAAAAAAAAAAAAAAAAAGATGGAGTGGAAAATACTAAGACCTGCAGCACTGCATAACCAGGTGTGCCACCACTCAGCTGCCTTATTGTCTCATATTATGTACAGTCACTTAACATTAAGTTAGGAAGGTCATAGCATAAGGAGAGAATAATCTGAAGGACTCAAGCTGTATATTAAACAACATTTTCCCCAAGTTTTCCCATCCTGTCACTCCCTAGGGCTGTAATTTTTAGGGATTTTAAAACTTCATCTCATTTGAACCTATTTAAATCATACCCCAATCTTCATGGCAATCAGCAGAATGTCTGGTCCTTGAAACCTATTTTAGAAATGTTTGTAAAATAGCAGTGGTCACTGAGTGTGGTCTAAAGCTGAGTTTCCAGGTACTCATTTCACTGTGTTTAGCAATGGCTTGGGGAAAAATCAAAAAACAAAAACAAAAACAAACAAACAAACAAAAAACCTCACATGTTCTTTACAGTCCTGAATCTATGGAAGGAAAGTCTGAATCCTGTTATGAGATTTCCCCCCATCATTTGAGACTAAAGCCCTACTCTCTCTCTCTCTCTCTCTCTCTCTCTCTCCCTCTAGTCACTGAGGGGCTCAGTGCCAGCATTATGAATCCATTACTCCTAGAAGCCATTTTCTTTCTTTCTTTCTTTCTTTCTTTCTTTCTTTCTTTCTTTCTTTCTTTCTTTCTTTCCCTCTCTCTTCCTTTCTTTCTCTCTCTCTCTCTCTCTCTCTCTCTCTCTCTTTATTTCTTTCTTTTATTAGATAGGATAGAGAGATTGAGAAGAGGAGGAGACAGAGCAGGAGAAACAAAGATAAATACCTGCAGACCTGCTTCAGTGTTTGTGAAGTGACCCCCACCCCCTTGCAGGTGGGGAGCTAGGGCCTCCAACCCAGATCCTTGTGCATATACTTGTGCTTAGTACTATGTGAGTTTAACTGGGTACACTACCTGGCCCTCAAGTATTTTCTCATCTTTATGGCTTTAATATTCTGACTGAAACAGAAAATGTCACATTCTTCATGCATCTAGCCTCTATTCCCCAGCCCACATACAAACATGTCTTGTGTGCTCAGTAACTAATAGTAATACTCCATAGCATTGTCCTAAGGAATCCAAAATGGTGTGAAGAGTAAGAAACCATACCTTTCTCTCTCTGTGTCTCTGTCTCTGTCTCTGTCTCTCTCCCATAATTTCTTACGTAGGTGAGAGCCATGGGTTGGTGCATAAGTCACTATGTGAGATGTTTGAAACGTTATAGAGGAAATATACACAGATCATCTGTCAGAATAGAGAGAAGGATTTTACCCAGACATGGCTGAAGGGGAGAAGACAGAGATATGTGCACTAGTCTTAAAGAAGGCACAGAAGGTGTGATTTAAAGAAGGCACAGTGGAGTGATTTGTGTCAAAAATTTCTTTCTTTACCTAGAGAATCATGGTCAAGAAAACAAACTGCAATGTTCAGTTTGCTGCGAGGGCAACCCAATTATTTCTTTTCATGGCTCTTAAATTCTCCAGGAACTGTCAGCTGGAGATTGAAAGCAGTGGCTGAAATGTGTTGAACTCAAGAACCACAAGACCCTCCATAGTCTGAACATGCCCCAACCAATGACCTCTTTGATAACGTGCCCCTTCTAATTTCTGGACATGTCAGGATATTCCTGACACCTTGGCCCACCCTGTGTGTCACAAGAAATATGGCTAACTTTGTAAACATTAGAGTTTAGGCATACATTTGCATAATTAAACTTCCCTTTCATTCATTTAATTTTTATAAGTATGTAATGACTGATGAATAAACTTTCATTGTTGGCAAAGGTGAGAGGTACAAAGTTGTATTTATTTTTTTTCAAGAATAAGTTTGTGCCTACCAAAAGCACTCATGTGTTTCAAAGAAATATTGAATCTTTCCAAACTCCACTAGTGTTCAGCTTTTAATGGTGTTCCTAAATACATAGACTGCTATGGAGCAGAGGGGATATTGGAGTTCAAAGAGACACAGAAATCAGGTTGAAGATGGTAAGTGATCAGACTCATAAGGGAATAAGAGCATTTCCTCATTTTTGGACTGGAGCAGAAATGTCTGTAATCCAGATATTTAAAACTTGTCTGGGTGAATGGAGGTGGGAGTAAGGGGTATACACAGAACAGCCTAGAGCAGGTCCCTCAGGGATGAACTTGGATGTGATCATAAAGGTCATATCTAACCCCAGAGCTTCGGATTCCATGATAGCACATCTGCTTTTGATTCTGCGGGTTCTGAACACTGGGCTTAGGGCAGGACGCCATCTGAAGGAGGAAATACTAAGCCTGTCTGCAGGTTTCCATGTTCCCACAATGGGGGATCAACTAAGCCCTGTGGCTGCACGAAAGACACTAGAGCATTGTCTCTGAGGCCCCACACATAGAGTACTCTGTAGTCCACAAGGACCTCTCAGAACAAATGAAGTGGGACTCACAGAGTTGCAAAGGCAGGGGAAATGAACTCAACAGGATACGGAGATGACTTTTTAAAGGTTCAGAGTCAGTCCCCCATGCAACCATTCCTGTAACACCAGTCAATGGCCCATGCATGACCTTAGGAGGTTCACCCACTCCCACTTTCTAAAAGGAGGGTTTATTGAGATACTATACACAAAGCCTTTAGGATTGTGCTAGAACTTCACTTTCAAACACGTTTGGCTACTATTTTATTATTTAACTTAAACATCCTCCCACATAGTAGATGAAATGATTCTGAATGCTTTGAAATTTAAAAAGAAAGAAAGAAAACCCACCACCCCGATGCATTGTTTAGAATAGTGGAAGGCTTACAGAGGGAGCAGCACTGGCTTCCTGCTGGGCACAGATGTGAGGGGCAGACTCCTCTGCAAGTGCACTTGCTACCCAGTGAGAGAAAGTCAGGGCCACCACATCATGTGAGCGGACGCTGTGAAAGCTGCAAAAACACATGTGGCGGGAACAGGCTCAAGGAGGCAATGCTGGCCCCAGGAGGTCCCCAGGCTGCATGGGACAAGGGTTCCTTGGAAAGCTGCAGAGGCAAAGACTATGTAAACAAGAGATCAAAACAAGGCCATGCTGGCCCTTCAGTGTGATAAATGTTTGTCTCAAATGTGCAACAGGAGTCAGACCACCACCATATTTTTTGTAGTTTGAATTTTAAGAGGACCAGAGAGAAAACTCACTTGTGTGGGTGAGGAAGAGCCTTTCATCTGGCTTGTTCTACTGAAGGTGGACCCACCTTTTGGGGACAGACAGCTTCCTGCATTTTTAAAGCTTTATCAGCCTACAGGAGGCCTCCCAAGCCAGGAGTCCAGAGAAAGGTTGCTCAGAAACTTCCCTCAGCCCCGCCTCCATAGCGTGGGAAAAGGGGGCCACCTAGTCAAATTATATTCACAGACCCAGGACCACCGAAGAATTGTGACTGTGAGCTCCAAAAGGGGGAGTTTATGGGAAAGAAAACAGTTCAACCAGGTGTGATCAGGGTCATAAAACCCAAATAAATTTCAGCAGCTCTTCCTTCCACATTTGCTACCAATCTTAATCTCTGTTTTAGTAAAACCAAAGCCCCTTCATTTTAGCAGTTACCAGTTTGGCTCCTCTCTACATTACCTTATGCACCTTCTATTTTACTTCATTTTATTTTTTTACATGTTTCCATGTAATGAACCTAGGGCCTCACAAATGCATGATACTGTTAAGTAGTCTATACAGTCTAATCTTTTAATTGTTAAAGAATTTTAAAAAGCCTCCACCTAAGGGTGTGAGAGTTTCACAAACCTCTCTCTTTCTCTCTGTCTCCTCTTCCCCTATCATTTTATCCCTGTCCTATCAGATAAAGCAAATTAAGAAAAAAAAAAATAACAGGGAGGGTCTGGGAATTGGTTCACTAGGTAGAGTGCTCACATTACCATGAGCAAGGACTTGGATTCTAGTTCCCTAATGACCACATGTGAGTGCTTGCAGAGAGGAAAGCTGTACCAGTGCTGGGGCAGTGCTGCATTCTCTCTCTCTCTCTCTCTCTCTCGTGTGTGTACGTATCTCCTATTATATCTCTGTCTCTCAGCCTCTACCTAAAAGAAAAAGACTGGATACCAGGATTTGTGTTGTATAGACACCCAATACCAAAGTAAATCAGGTAGCAAAAGGAAATAAGAGAGAGAAAAACTAAGATGCAAGGATGGGGAGGGAGGATAAAGACTGGAAAAAAAAAAAATAAGAGGAAGAGAGGGGGAAATGATAGGGAAAAAAGGGCAGAGAGAGTGGGGGGAAAAGGAGAGAGAGAGAGAGATGACATTGAAGCATTTCATCACCACCCATAGATTATTTGATGCTGATCCCAGGAATTCATTCATGGAAGATATATACTCTACCAACTGAAACAACTCCCTAGACCCCATTGGCTATTTTCTTTTAAAAGCAGAAAATACAAAAGAGATCACTAGATCCTGCTTACAGTAAAAATTAAAGACTATTTTGACATAAGCAGAATTTCTGGACAAATAGACTGATTTGTAATATTTTGAATGGAAAGATCACTGGGATGATTGAAATAATTCTCTAAGATCCAACCATCTTTAATTTCATTGGACCGCAAATGTTATCTCTTTTTGGCTATTTATTATTCTGTCCTTTCTGTCAGAAATGTCAAATTAATTTTCAAATCCTTGTTACTGTTTGTTATTTCTTTCAGGGGGTATTAGTGATAAAGCCATTTGTTCAGAAATGTTTGGTTTGGTTTGCTTTTTTTTTGTTGTCTCTTTCATTCATTAGGGTGTTCAGAGGTCAGAAAGTGATTATCAGCATCATGACGAAGACAAAGTGCTTAGATAGTCTTACAGAAGTGTCAAGAAAGGGAGAATCACGTTGAAAAGCATGGGTGAGTATAGTGAGTTTAGAATGCTCTGGGGACATTTCAGAAAGTTGTGTATTTGTGTACATTTGCACATGTCCTCCTGTATGTCTATATGTAAGAATACTTGTTTAAAGTGATTTGAATGGGGGTCAGGTGGTAGTGCAGCGGGTTAAGCACATATGGCACAAAAGTGCAAGGACTTAAGGATCCCAGTTCAAGCCCCCAGCTTCCTACCTGAAGGGGAGTTGCTTCACAAGCAGTACAGCTGGTCTGCAGGTGACTATCTTTATCTCCCCCCTCTGTCTCTTCTCCTCTCTTGATTTCCCTCTGTCCTATCCAGCTACAACAGCAGCAATAACAACAATAATTCCGACAACAAGGGCAAAAAAAAAAATGGGGAAAATGGCTTCCAGGAGTAGTGGATTCATATTGCAGGCACCCAGCCCCAGCAATAACCCTGGAGGCAATAAATAAATAAAGTGATTTGAATGCATATTTGGAGCATTTGGGTACAATGACATGCACAATTTCCATGCATCACAATAAACCAGAGCATTATTGACTGCAGGGATTTTTGTAAGGTGGCTGTCTCAAGGGGTTTAAGGTTCCCAATGACCTTTATGGGATCTTGTTGGTTTGTGTGATAACTAATAAGGCTTCCCTGTAGACTATAGTGCCTGACACAGTGTGTGCACTCCAGGTTTGATACAAAGGTACTAGGACAACTAGATCTCAGGTAAGAGAAGGGCTTGTTTAACAAGGGTCAAAGTAGTCACTTTTGTCTTATGCACATTAACAAAATCTGAATTCAATACCAATGTAAGTGTTGCAATCAACTAAATTAATGCATATAATATATTTATGGAAAGTAATTAATTACATTCTATGTAATTTGTGAAGACAAATATCACACATATATACAAATGTACACATATACACCACACACACACACACACACACACACACACACACACACACAAATTCATAGTCAGTGAAGACTCACTTAAATGAATATTTGAGATTTGAAAATCATGTCATGTAGTATTATTTATCCTGGATGTTTTTAATGCCTATTTTGTAACTTTCCTAGTGCATTAAGGATATAAGTAAGAACAGTGAACCTGGCTTCTCTACCTCCAGGTTTATTTGTTTTACTGAGCAGCTGTTACCTTAGTATCCACCAAAGTCACAAACTTATGAGTTATCACTGTATTATTGAGTGATTATTACATACGTTGTTGAGCCCCTCAAAAAAACATATACTGGAATTCTAGTATGTCAGAATGTAGCTATATTTGGAAATGGAATATAATCCAATATGCTTGGTGTCTTTCAGAATTGACCAGGTGAAAAACATATATAGATGATTAAATAATGGGAAAACATAAGAAGAATATGTATTATCCAAGGAGAGAGAACTTGGATTAAACCATTCCAGTTAATACCTGAACTCAGACTTCTATATCCCAGAGTAGTGAGAAAATACATTTCATTTGTATAAGATACCCAATCAGTGTAGTATTTTATCATAGGACTTTAGCAGGTGAACAGAGAAGCATAATCTTGGGGTATAGGAATAAGAGGGAAGAGAATGGATGCTCTATTAACATGGCCACAGCTAAATGAAACTGATTCCATGGTCATGTGAGCATTTCACTTGGATAAGCTTTAAACATTGCTTCTTGATCTAATAAAACAGCAAGTAATAAAAGGGAAAGTTTTGGGGGCCGGGCACACCTGGTTGAGAGCACATATTCCCATGCACAAAGATCTAGGTTCAAGTCCCCAATCCCCACCTGCAGTGGGAAAACTTTGTAAGTGGTGAAGAAGGCTGCAAGTGTCTCTCTGTCTCTCTCCTTCTCTATCACACCCTCCCCTCTCAATTCTCTTTGTTTCTATCCAATAAATAAATATAATTAAAATTTAAAGGGAAAGCTTATCCTTGAACTGATCTGCTATTGGCTTAAATGATTCAACTGACCACAGGGATCACACTAGTACTTAATACTAGCTCTGGAAAAGCATTGTCAGATGGAATCTTCAGGATATTCAAAAGCCCTTCAGATCTGCAAGCAGAGCTGGCATCAGTCAGTCCTGGAGAATGAGTGAGAGTGAGTGTGGTGGGTCAGGGTTACAGAAGGTAAGAGGTAGGAGACAGGGGTCTGGGTGGTGGCACACCTGGTTGAGCACACATGTTACAATGTTCAAGGACCCAGGTTCAAGGCCCAGATCCCCACCTGTAGGGAGAAAGCTTCACGAGAGGTGAAGCAGCATTGCAGGTGTCTCTATCTCTCTCCCTCTCTTCCATCCGATTCCCTTTCAATTTCTGGCTGTCTCTATCCAAGAAATGAAGACAATAAAACAATAATAAAAATGTTTAAAAAAAAAGAGGTAGGAGAGAAAGCAGTTGGGGTTTAGTTTAGTTTAACTTTATCTTTGCTGAGAGGTTAAATTAGAGGTTGTGCTGTATGCAATGGAATCATAAAGGACTTGAAAGAATGGGTTTGCATTCTGTAATGAAAAATAATGAGTTGTCTTCAAAACAACAGTTGAAGTGGCAGTAACATGACTGAGCTGGCTCTCAAAGTTCTGGAGGAAACCTAATGGAGGGGCTTTAGGGCTTACCTGATTCAATCAGAGAAGTAGGCTGGCCCCATACAGCACAGCCCATGCTGGGAATCAGGGTGAGTTCCCTAGCCTCCTCTGCGCCCCTATCTCCTCTTTAGGAAGGAAGGCTGATTGAAGTAGGCAGTTAACCTTGGCTGCTTCCAAATTGTCAAATTTTCTGACTTTGGTGAATTTTCAAGTCAAGCTTTTGACTTAGAATGTTTTGACTTAGTAGAAGTCTGAGGAAAAAAGAAGGGACCAGGGATTCACTCCTTCAGTGAATGAAGGCAGGGAGCAGATCATTAAGTAGTGTTTGCCTTCAATTATTCCCTTCCCAGACAACATTTTCCAGTGGGCTTTTTCTTGAGCTTCTGTGTCCTCAAAATGCTGAATATTCACCACTACTTCATTTCTATGGAGAAATCACTATACCAATGAGCTCAACATCCTCTTTTATCTCAGTATAAACACATCTATCAATTGTTTCTAGGTTATTATTATTTTTTATCTCTATAATCAACTGTAGGACTCAAATGGGAAAGAAGTCAGGGGTGATCCAGTGATGGTGGGCAAGTTGCCTGGGGATAGGACTTCTGTCCCTTGCAGAGCAGATTGTGTCCCTAACTAGAGAGAGGAAACTGCAGGGCATGCATGCAGTCAGAGAGCTTGCTGGGAACATTGATCACCTGAGCAGGATAATCCCAGACCCTTAAGGAATCTGCAGCTGAGGATGATGGAGCCCTCTATGTCAGCCTAAGCCTCTTACCTCAGGTATGTCTAGAGTCAGAACCACAGTTGGTTCCCATCAAGTTATGTCCACATCCTTCCCTCTTGACCTAGTGACTTCTGGAAGAATATAACCAGATGCTATGTGCCTGCTGCCCTCTCCTCACCAAAAGGTCAACGTCAGGCCTGGATTAATTCTAGAGACACCAAAGAAGGCCTTTGGTGTTGGAACTAATGCTCCATCAATGGTCTTGAGAAGAGAGTATCAAAAGTGGGAACAAAACTATTACACACGGCTTAATAGGACCAAGTCTCCTCTAGTCTGTTCATTTGTGATTCTTCTCACAAGACTAAGCAGAAAACAAATCCACAACACTTAAAAAAAGGAGCTTTAGGCAGACCCGTTGTTATAGCTATCAGGTATACTAATTTAAATACAAATGAGATTTTATTTCCAGACTTTACTCTCAAATATCTGATTACAGACAGGGCAGCCACTATGAAATCAGAAAGGAAGAAAAATAAGTTAAAGTTAAATGAACTAAAGTTAAACTCAAGGTTGTGGCTCCAAGTCAGAAGTTTTGGGAAAGCAAACCCCTTGTTCCAAGTCCTTGAGGTTTCCATCATGCTAAGCACCCATCCATTTCTCCAGAACAGAAAAACCCATTACAATGTGTCCTTTGTTATTTTTAGAATTTAAGATGATATTTTCCTATTTTAGTTAATGGTCTGAGAATGAGATTTTGGTAGTTTGCAATAAATTGCCTGATTTGGAAGTATTGGTGCAGAGGGACTCTATAATTCAAAGTTTTTTTATAGCAGTTTTTTACCCTCCCTGATCTAGAGAGCTCCCTTTAATCAGGTGGTGGGTGTGATTAATGACTCCTGGTGCCTGAGTGCAGATGGCGACAGACCTCTGCATCCTTAGAATCAGGAGATCAGAAATCACACAGCATCAACAGCACTGCCGAAAAGGAAATCCCAGGACTTCATTCTCTACCCAGGAAATATAGGCATTGTATTAAAACAGTGTCAGGTCCCACCCACATGCAAATAAGGGTGAATACAGTAATTGATGGAATGTGCTCAAGGCTACAGCCTCAGATAAGCTGACCCAGTCACTCTTTCTGGCACAAAAAAAAGTCTGGAGGAGGTTTAAAGTATACTCTGCACCTTTATTTTTCTTCTCATTATTTCAAAAGGGAAATTCTTAAAAATCTTCCACTAACATTTATTAAGTACTTACATGTGCCAGGCACTAGATGCCAAATGGAGGGGAAACTATTAAAAAAAAAATAATGGAGTATTTCATTGTTGATTCTAGAGAGATCACATTTGATGGGAAAGGCAAAGAATTACACCAGAAGATGCTAACAGCTGAGGCAGGCAATTAAGTATTATGGGTGAGAAAAAGTCATGACTGTAAGAGGAATTCACCAGTATAGGAAGGAGGAAGGATGTTCCTAGCAGAACTAACAAGATGTGTAAATTCCTCATGCTAAGAGGGTGAAGGCTGGTGGGTGTGAGGCAGGAGGGAAGGAGAGAGCAGGTAAAAATACTAGACTGAGTTCACAACATGAAGAGTTGACATGCCCTGATAAAGAGCTCAGATTTGTTTTTGTAATCAGCAATTAGTAACGGGGTACTTTGAAGTTAATTGGCATGAAATTAGCATTTCACAGCTATGTGAATCTATATGTAAAGAGGTGAGAGCCTTGGGAACCTGAAGGTTCCCTCCACTACCTCCCTCCCTCCCTCTCCTTTCCCAGAGTCCTTTGCTTTGATGTGATGCATTACATCCAGTCCAAGTTTCACTCTGTGACTTTCCTCTTTGTCCTTATATATTAATAATGAGATCATTTGGTATATGTCCTCCTTTTGAAGTATATTACCTAACATCATTATTTCTTCAAGTCCCATCCAAGATGAGGCAAAAGAGACAATTTTATCATTTTTAACAACTCAGAAGTCTTTCATTGTGTATAAATAACACAATTTTCTTTGCTACTTCTCTGCCATTAGACATCTAGGTTGCTTCCCAAGGTTTGCCTAGAACAAACTGTGCTCCTCATATGTATGCATAGATGTCTTCTAGTTTTGTTTTCTTTGGGCAAATTCCCAGGAGAGAAATTGTTAGGCCATAAGGTAACCAGTCCATGTCTAGTGTTCTGAGAAATATCCAGACTATTTTCTACAGGAGTGGAATCAATTTACATACTTGTCACCGGTGCAAATGTGTCTCTTTTCCCAACATTTCTTGGTTTTTGTTTGTTTTTTGCTTTGGGATATATGACTTTCTCACAGGTGTAAAGTTGTATCTTCATTTCTCTGATAAGAAGCACTCAGATATATACTCATCCTAAAATCAATTGCTGGAGTTACTTGTGCAGTGTTTTAATCCCATTCAAGCCACACATTCCTTCTATTTTTTTAATATGATGCCAAAGATTTAACTCAAGTTCTCATACATGCTCTTATTTTAATTTAGTTTTAGTTTATTTTATTGCCTCAAAGTTATTGCTGGGGCTCAGTGCTGGCACTCCTGGTGCCCTTTTTTTCTATTTTTTTATTAGATAGGGCAGAGAGAAACTGAGATAGGAGGGGAAGATAGAGAGGAAGAAAGATAGACACATGCATACCTGCTTCACTGCTTGTGAAGTAACCCCCCCCCAAGGTAGAGAGCTGAGGGTTCCAAGCAGGATCCTTGAGCTTCATACTATGTGTGTTTAACCAGGTGCTCCCCCCTCCCATACATGATCTTTACCACTAAGTTATGTCCCCAATCCAACTCATTATCATTCTTTGATGAAATGGAGAGATAACAATGCACCGCTCCATCATCCATGGAGTTCTAGTCCTTTTGTCTTTGGTGCTCTGATGCAATACTGAGATCAGATGCAGGGGCCCACCATGAAAGGCAAACTTTCTTCTTCCAACACCTTCCTGATTGACTTTTACTTCTAAGAATAAATTTTGTTTCTATTTCCTACAATTATTCCAGATAAAAATTTTCTCTGGATCACACTTTTCAAATATGTGCTCCCTCTACTTTGACTTTACTGAATACTCTTCTGATACTTCTTTTTAAAAAAGTCTCTATCAACTGAACAACAACAACAAAACAATAAAATACAATTCTCTTCAGTTCTGACTCACAGTTACAACCACAGTATACCAAAATTTTAGTATATTTACCCATGTCAGTGTTTGCCCTCTGGGACATCTATACCTTAGGCAGTGCCCATAAAAATATATTTTATCCTACAGGGCTCCTGTCAGAGGCCTTCCAAGAGAGAAACATCGGGGTGCTGGCTTCCTCCCCAACAGCAGAAGCAGAGACCCCCAAGCTTTCCTCACCTCTGAAATACATTATCTGCTGTTATCTTCACAGCCTGCATCCTTTTCACCTGTATCAAAATGGTTCAGCGTTTGCTTTAAGTATAAGGTTAACTCCATAGTTTGTATTTCAGTGAGAAGAGGGCATCTTTCCCATTTTATAAGTTAAGGGCTTCTTGGTGAGTGATCTAGTGGGAGAATTTCTGAAGATTTATTTGGTTTCCCCTTGAATAGTGAAAGTTCTCTTCTCATCATGCCTCTATCTCCCTGGTAGGTTCTTATTCTCAGGTATTTCCTGAAGAGTATCATTTTCTTTTGTCTCATTCGTTCTCAGAATAGTGGCTTCAGCCTTGCCTCGTAGAAGCTCCTCCTATCATGCAACCTCATGCACCTCATTTAACTGGGGCAGGACAAGACTATTTTTTTCCAGGATTCCATCTCTAGTGAAAAGACAGCAGGCAGAGAGAGAGAGAGAATCAGATCAGGGACTGCTTTTAAACTCCACTCTATTTCTGTTTTTCTCCTCCCTCTCCCATGCATGTACATGTTTTGTCCAAGGAGCAGTTTGTACTGTTTGTTTTACTGACCAAATCTTTGGTTTTTCATTCCTTCTTCTGCTTGTTTGTAAACTCCTATAGAAGAACCCAGGCTGGCCCTCGTCAAGGAACCCTGGGGTTCCCACACAGACATGATGGACCTAGACCTCTAACAGATCCCTCTCTCCACTGTCACTGGTCATCTCCACTAGAAACAACATAATATATGCCTTTGTGTGCCTCTATTGGTCCTTGTCCCCACTGTGGATCAATAATGGTAGGGAATGTTCCATTCTCCAAAGGTTAGACAACATACTCTACCAAGGAAGATGGGTCCTGATATTAGCACAGCCTGTAATGTTCCTAGCCATGACCACAGAATGCAAACTCAGACCTATAGGGATGCAGAGGTTACATAGGCTCCTGTGCTGAATATGGCCCCAGATCCAACTGGTGGTGTTTACAGTTAACAATATTTATATATTTTCCCCATTTTGGGGAACAGTTCTCTCCCCCAATCCAGCTTTCTTGTCCTTTTTCCAACTATGACACCATCTCCCCAGACAATAACCTGGGTCCATCTGCATATCAGATGTCAGGCTCAGGCAAAAACTAGTAAAGTCATGGGCCCTCTGGAATATACCTAAAACAGACCTACTAGCTTTTCAAAAATGGAAACCCCAATCTTTATTTGCAATATTCTTGCCTTTAGATTCATTATTGGCCAACGATTTGTTCTGCATTATATTTTAACTCTTTTTCAGCCAACAGTTTCTGGAAGATACCATGATGCCCACCCAACTTCCTTGGGCAGAGGACCCCACCATGTGTGTTAGAGCCCTACCTCACCAGATCCCTACCCCACTAGGGAAAGAGAGAGAGAGGCTGGAAGTATGGATCAACCTGCCAATGCCTATGTTCAGTGGAGAAGCAATTATAGAAATGGACCTTCCACCTTTTGCACCCCATAATGACCCTGGGTCTATACTCCAGAGGGATAAAGAACAGGAAAGTTTTCAGATCAGGGTATTAGATATGGAGCTCTGGTGGTAGGCAATGTGTGGAAACGTAACCCTTTTATCCTATGGTCTTGTCATTGTTTCCATTTTATAAAAAAGTTTTAAAAAGAGCCTAGGCTACCTCTTGAGTGCAGCAGTACATGGTTAGTAGCCCTAGTACAGTCTCATCAGTCCAACCTGTACTGTCCTCCTCTAATGCTGGTCAATCAAAAAAAATGGAGACCAGATTCAGATGCCATACTCCTCAGAAACATTGTGTCCCTTGGGCTTGGTGACAATGGAATTTTTGTTTGTTTGATGGTAAAAGCTCTTAAGCATTAATTAAATCACTAAATGATAAATCATCTCACCTTTAAGCAGAAGACCCTCAGGAGCCATTTTGAGAAGACTTGACCAATATGTTGATGAGATGACACATTTGTCCTCAGAAGGGGAAAAAGTGATATTTTTTTTTCTCTTGCTATACATTTTACAACTCCTGTTATTAATGTCAAATCTGAATGAATTTCAACTCTTTTTGGCAATGTATATTCAACGTTCTTTTATTTGTTTATTTATTTTGGAGAGAAGTATATACTTTTTACATTTTTATTGGGGGATTAATGGTTTACAGTCAACAATAAAACACAATAGTTTGTACATCCATAACATTTCCCAGTTTCCCACATAACAATTCAACCCTCTCTAGGCCTTCCTCTGCCATCATGTTCCAGGATGTGAACCTTCCCCCCCACCCTAGAGTCTTTTATTTTGGTCCAGTACACCAACTGCAGTCCAAGTTATGCTTAGTGTTTTCCTTTCTGATCTTATATTTCAACTTCTGTCTATGAATGAGATCATCCCATATTCATCCTTCTGTTTCTGATATTCAATGTTCTATCTTCATTGTGCATATATTTCATGTATTAATTTGTGCTAGTAATCTGTACACCTAAATGCAGTCTACTACATATCTTCATAAGGGAAAAATGCATATTAAATGTCTACTGCAAGGAGCCGGACAGTGGGGCATCCAATTAAGCACACATGGTACTATGGGCAAGGACTTCTGTAAGGACACAGCTCGAGGCCCCACTTCCCACCTGCAGCAGGATGCTTCACAGGTAGTAAACAGGTCTATAGGTATTAATGCCTCTCTCTCTCTCTTTTTCTCCTTCTCCCTCTCTTTCACCCTCCTTCCCTCCAACCTCAATTTCTCTCTATTCTGCAAAATAAAAAAATGGAAGAAAAAGGAAAAAGTGGACACCATGAGCCATGAATTCCTAGTGCCAGGACTGAGCCCCAGTAATAAGCCTGGAGGCAAAAAAAAATGTCTACTACATAATAGGAGCTTTGAAAGATGAAATAATTTTGTTCTCTTTTTTCATTGACAGACTTTTTAATATTTTAAAATATTTGATTTTATTTACTATTGGATAGAGACAGAGAAAAATTGACAGAAGGGAAGATTGAGAGGGAAAGAGACAGAGAGACACCTGCAGTCCTTCTTCCCCACTCATGAAGTTTTCCCCCTGCAGGTGGGGACTAGGGGATTGAACCTGGGTCTTTTGTACACTGTAGTATGTGTGCTTAACCAGATACACCACCACCTAGCCCAGATAATCTTTATTCTTAATCGCAACTTTTCATATTATCTCTCTGCAGATGTCTATCCTTCAAAATTGAGTTGGAAATTAGAATCACCTGAAGTGCTTGGTAAATCAGATTTTTTTGTCCCTCAAATTTCTGATTCAGTGGGTCTGGCTTGGAGGTGTCTGAGAATGTGGATTTGTGACAAATTTCTTTTCTTTTAACATGTATTTGTTAATTGTTAGATAGATACCAAGAGAAATTGAGAAGTGAGAGGAGATAGAGAGGGAAAGAGACAGAGAGACATCTGTAGCCCTGATTCACCATTCATGAAGCTTCTCCACTGCAATTGGTGACCAGGGGCTTGAACCTGAGTCCTTTTGCATTATAATGTATACACTTAATCAGGTCCACCATCCTCTAGCTCCCATTCCTGACAATTTTCCAGGTGTCTGTCTCTGCAGCTGCTGCTTGAGTGACCACACTGTGAGAGGCACCAATTTCAAGAAGCAACCTCATTTCAGGATTTGAGATTGAGATGAAAATTCATACAATGATTGGGTGACCAAAATGAGACTCAGGCCCCACAATGCACTGCCACAACCCCTACAAGGGGCACTTACTTCAGTGGTTGCAATATATAAATACAAGGGACTGCTGGTTTCTGGTACAGAGGAGTGAGTGTGTAAATCTTGCTAGTCTATATATATGAAAGCGCCCCAGCTAAAACTGGGTTCTCAGTTTCTGACTACATTTTTCACGGACCAGAGAGACAGCTAACCAGGTAGAGTGCCTACATGATCGTGTGTGCAACCCAGGTTCTAGCCACTGTACCACATGGGGAGTGCTGTAGATGAAGCTGAGGCACCTCTCTCTCCTCTCACTCTCTCCACCTCTCTATTCCTTTTCTCCTCCTCCTCTGTCTCTTTCTTCCTCCTCCTTTTTGGCCTTCCCTATCCTTCACCCCTCCTCCTCCCCATCCTCTTCCTCTTCTACCTTCATATCAATTTCCTCATCTGAATGAAAATTTGGCCTTGAATAGTGAAATCATTCATGTGCAAGACCCCAGTTTGAAAATAAATAAAAGGATAAGTAAAAAGGAAAAGGCAGGTGATGGGTCACCCAGTTGAGCATCTATGTTATCATATACAAGGACTTGGGTTCAAGCCCCTAGTCCCCACCTGCACCAGGGAGAACTTCATTAACAGTAAAGCAGTATGCTTCAGCTGTCTTTCTTTCTCTCCTCCTCTCTCCCCACTTCATCTTAGTCTCTCTCTGTCTCCAATGAATAAGTGAAATATTTTAAAAGGAAAGAAAAAGGAGAGAAGCTAATAAAAAAGGAAGGAACCCACAATTTGGTGGCTTACTTATCACTAATTGTAAGTCTATGGACCACTTGAGTCACTTGCGTCTCTGCTGCTCTGGGCAAGCTCAGTTGACCAAAGCTGGGCTGATTCTTATCCACTATCAGTGGACAGGTTGGGTAAGACCTACTGATATGGGTGGCATTGGATTCTTCACTAGCTTTTGGTTGCCTCTTAGTTGAGGAGTATAAGGTGAGTGAGCCATGAATGCTTCAGCAGGATATCTGGGTTTGTTCATGTGACTGCTACAGGGTCCTAGAGGGGACAGTGGAACATGTACCATGTGCTTTGGGTCACAGCACAAAATGGTATATACCACTTACATGTGTTCTGTTGATCTAACAGTTATACCAGCCAAAATCCATGGGGTAAAAACAAATGCAATAGATCTATCTATAATGGATATATGAAAGGGAAGAATTTGTGGCAATTTAATAAATAGACATTATTGTCTGTGGTCCATGTCACATTCTCAGTATATCCTCTTTGTGTCTTTTTTTATTGACATATATTTCTATTTTTATATCTTTATATAAACAGTGTATATCTTTGTATCAACATTTTTAAAATTTATTTATAAAAAGGAAACACTGACAAAACCATAGAATAAGAGGGGTATAACTCCACACAGTTCTCACCACCAGAACTACATATCCCATCCTGTCCCTTGATAGCTTTCCTATTTTTTAACCCTCTGGAAGTATGGACCCAAGGCCATTGTGGGATGGTCCAGCTTCTGTAATTGCTTCCCGCTGAACATGGGCATTGACAGGTCGATCCATACTCCCAGTCTGCCACTCTCTTTCCCTAGTGGGGCGGGGTTCTGGGGAATCGGAGCTCCAGGACACATTGGTGGGGTTGTCTGTCCAGGGAAATCTGGTTGGAATCATGGTAGCATCTGAAACCTGGTAGCTGAAGAGAGTTAACATATGAAGCCAAACAAGTTGTTGACTAGTCATGAACCTAAAGGCTGGAGTAGCGCAGATGAAGAGTTGGGGGTGGGGAGTCTCCTTTCTGTAGATACTTTCTGTAGATAGCTAGTAGGCATATTTTAGTTATATTCCAATTGGCCTGTGGCTATACTAGTTTTTTTTTTCCCCTGAGTTTGTAATCTGATATGCAGGAGGATCCTAGTTATTGTCTGGGGAGATGATATCATGGCTGGAAATGGACCAGAAAGCTGGATCTGGGAAGAGAGTAGCTCTCAAATATGGGAAAGGTGTATAAATATTGTTGACTGTAAACGCCATTGATTTGATTTGATTTGTGTCTATTTCTTAACCAACTCAAACACAACAAAGAAAGAGAAGCTCTGCTCCCTTTGTGGAAATCAGGAAAAGACTTGTGTGCCAACATCATGCCACCAGTGTTTCCCTGAGAAATATGTTTTTCATTTTCCATAGAAGTCTTTTAAAATGGCATTTCCTTGGAAACATCAGTTATAAGAATAAATATGGGAGTTTAAAATGAGATATCCAGCTTTCACAACTATATCTGTGCTAAATTAAATAAAAGACAGAAAAATGAAGCAAAGGGGGAAAAATTACCCATGACTTTTAACAACAAAATGGAAGTACTGAGAAGGAATCATTTCAATCTTGTGCTGGCTGTTCAGCGACTCTGTCATTTCCAGATTGGACTCTTAATTAATCATGGCTGGGTTTCTGCATTTTTACTCTTGGTCTGGTGTTTTGTTTTCTTGTTCTAGTGCCCACAAGAGCATCCTCTAGCCATAAAACATCCAGAGAGAAGTTATAAAAACATGTCATCCTGGCTATAACATACGGCTAATTGATTTTTGAGAATCGCTTAATTGTATGACTTTAGTTAACTAAACAACAATACCTGTTTTCACACCCCTGATATTAGCTCATACTATTTCATGACCTGCCCCTGCTGAGACACACTCTATATTTCTGACCATAAATCTGGCCTCAGCCTAGGCTTGCATATTTGTTCCAGCTTTGTTGTGGTGGTTTTACTGCTTCAGTTACTTTTCTTTTCTTTCTTTTTTTTTTAATATCTATTTTCTCCCAACTTATAATAGGCAGTAAACATGAAGAGAGATGTAAAAGTAGAAAGTGTTTGTTTCCAATTTAGATGAGCTGAACTTTTAATTTATTCCTTAAATAAAATAACGAAAAGTGCCTTTCTTCACTACTTGGCCCAATATGTATCTCTGTAGGTTCCACTTAAGTGGTATGTGAGAGAAACATGAGCTTCTGGCCTTTTTTACAGAGGTCTCTGAAAGCTCTGCTGAGTTAGATTAATTGCCTGGAAGTTTCACAGGGGTCTATGTCAGTTATAAGAAGGTTTTAATGGGGAAAAGCCAAAATGATAGGTATGTGAGAAGAGAGGATTGTAGAGACCTATAAAAGAGGAAAGAGTCTGGGGAAGAAAATTAGAAAGGTTTGGGGACAACTGGGAAAAATCCATTTGGTGAAGAATGAGAAGATGAGGCTGAGAACTGGGAATATTTCCCCAGATCATAGTCTCGGGTACAAAGAAGTGGGAAACGCTATCATACTCCAGGTTTACCCCTCTGGAAATTGATTGATAAAAAGACTGCACGTGATGTTATTGTGCAGTATTGGTGTGCAAATCCGTAAAAAAGTCACAACTCAGTATATAATGTATAATGAATAACCCTTGACTTTGCATTTGTGGCCATTTTTTAAAATATTTATCTTTATTATAAAAGTATCCTAGAGTGACCTTAACAATATATAATAGCTCAGTTATCCCATGCTGCTTATTATGTGTCTGGATATATTTTACTTGAATAATCTCTGAATGTCTCATAAGGACACTATGATGCAGGTATTGTTATTAATTTACTTTACAAATGGAATGACTGAAGTCAACTATGTTGAATTCATATTTGTTTCAACCTCCACTGTTATCAGTTCTTGCTATCTAGTCTCATTGTTTGCATGACTCCTAAATAAATGCTTCTGTAAATCTCTGAGTGAGGAGGCCAGCCTTTGGTGCTAGAAAAAATGTAATGGAGCTGATCTTTGAGATGACAGGTTTTTCTTTAACCCTTTACTTACCTTGATGCATTAAATAAAACTTACATGAATTTTTATGTAGCAGTGGTTACATATTGATTCACATTCAGAATGAAAAGCATTGAGTATTGTGTTAATTGTAAACTTTCTGTTAATTTTTTTTATCAAGTTAAAGCCATATGTCTGGTATTGTTTTTCAGAAAGTTATTTTCATCATAAATGAGTGCTACATTCTGATCTTTTTTTCCTTGTATCCACTGACATGTTCATGTGAGGTATTTTCTTGTCTTTCATTAGTGCTAGACTTCATGGATTGGTTTTTCACTATTGAACCATCATTGCATTTTTAAAATAAATCCTAATTGCTCTTGGCCTGCTTCTTTCTCTTTCTTTCTTTCTTTCTTTCTTTCTTTCTTTCTTTCTTTTCTTTCTTCCTTTCTTTCTCTCTTTTTTCTAGACTATATTATCACATCCTATTTACAATATCCAGTTAAGGTATTTTTGCAGCAACCATAGCAGGAGAGAATAATTTAGGATTGAAGCCTTTACCAGAGCCATGGGTAGACCTCAGTTTGCCTGAAGTGCCTAGGTTTCTGGAACTACTCAGGGAGAGGATCAACTTTGAATCCCACCTTGTCACTATGCCCTAGATGGTTAATGCCACAATGAGACCACAACATTATGGACTCAAACCTTAGCACTCTTATATGGACCATTCCATTTTATGAAAACAAATACATGAACAAAGAAGTCCAAGGCTTCTTGCAGTTCTCTGTGGAAGGAGTTATCCATCTTTAGGGCACTAAGACTGTATTCCATGCTAAATATCAAGCAAGACCCCCTAAAAACCAAGGGATAAGGCTTTCCTACTTTTTATTATAGCAACACAAAATTTCCATTGAACAGAAGCAAAGTACTTTCCAGGAATGCAATCCCTTTGCCCCTGTCTGCCTTAACACTTACCATGAACCCTCTCAGTCCTACTTAACCACCACTGTGAGGGTCAATCGTATCCCATGCCAGTGGCACCATTCCAGACAGACCTTCTTTCTGCTTCTGTCTGAACTGCCTGCTGCATTTCTGGACATAGACCGGGCTGTGCATTGTTGTCCTAATTACCTATGCTAACTCCTACATTAACAATTTCCCTATATTTAGGGTAACCACATAATTTTCCATCCAAGACAAAAAATGTGGCATTTTTAAGTGGCTTTTTATTAATAGCAAGCCTACAGTGAAGTAGTTTAGGGCATACTGGGGCATACATTTGTCGTAATACTTTAAGTAATCTGGAAACAATATCTTGGGGTATTTACACCAGGCCCTGCTCCCCTTCACCGTGGGCACTTAAATTCTGGCAATACTGCAGAAGCCAGACCTTCCATCTTATGTACCCCATAATGATCCTGGGTCCATACCCCCAGGGGTATAAAGAATAGGGAAGTTTTCAAGGGAGGGGATGAGATACAAAGTTCTGGTGGTAGGAATTGTGTGGAATTGTACCCCTCTTATCCTATGGTCTTGTCAATATTTCCATTTTATTAAAAAAAAAACACCTTAATTCTGACAGTATTCAAACTCTAGAAGCTGAGCCCCATCCCCCTATTCCAAAAGCTCTCACTGTTGACTAGCTCTGGAATCTCTAACAATTAATTGCCTGACCCTTGATCCCCCATGTGGAATTCTGAAGGCCCATAAAAAGTTACATTCACATATGGACCTGTGACCTGTTGATGCCCTACCTATGTAATGTGGCCTCCTACAATCTTCTTGATTTCATTTAAGGAGATTCATTCTCTCCTCACTATGCAGACACAAATGGCATCTCCACTCACACTCAGTGAATCTTGGATACTTCCTTCTTCTAGCTACTGCTAAAAGCTGCTGAGGAGCCTTCATTATTTGAAAAGTGAGGGTCAACAGCAAAGCAAATTACAGCTTGTTTTCCCCTCCCCTTTACTTACATTTTCTGAGGCATGATTTCCATTTCACAGGTTAGATGGTGATACTCTAAGTGATGAAGAAGGCAAGCTTTCATGGCTTCTTGGAAATAATGTTCAGTTGGGAACTAAGAACTAACCACAACACTATTTGACTTTTGTTTATAAGGCAACTGTTATGTTTATGTACACACCTATTAAATTGTAGTCATATAAATCACTATTTAATTAATATGAGGGGGGGAAATTGGTTGTCTAACAAAGGGACTTTTCAAAGTTAACCCAATTATCAAATAATGTGATGATAACAGTAATTATCTATTGTCTTCTTGAGCTCTAAGACAGCAGGAACCTCACATTTCCACTATAGAGCCTAAACTTCCCCCAGTCCTGGCACCCTAGGGTAGGGCCCACTTTCCCGTATGCTTCTCCCAATTCTTTTTTTTTTATCAAATAATATTGCATCCATTGATTGCAACCTAATCAATGCAACGAGTACCACCCCAGCATGCTTCACTTCAGACTGTGTCCAGAGACTTCAGGTGTGGAACGACAACCCTTCAGCTTCATCACTCAGGTGAGACCTTTCCTTTCATAGTATGCTCTAATTCCATCCCAGGTGGTTCACTTCCTAACAAAGTCCCAAAAGCTAGATATAGACCAGGTTCCAGGAGATAGAGCATATGCTCACACGTATCCATAAACTAGGGCAAATATATACCTGAAAGCAGTAGTACACTAGAGTTTGCAGTGAGTACCCCCCAGCACTTCATCTCCATTATTCTAACCTTTGAGTCCATGATTCTTCAACAATTTGTTTGGCTTTGTATGTTATCTCTTTTCAGCCACCAGGTTCCAGATGCCATCAGGATGCCAGCCAGGCTTCCCTGGACTGAAGACCCCACCAATGTGTCCTAGAGCTCCGCTTCCCCAGAGACTCACCCTTCTAGGGAAAGAGAGAGGCAGACTGGGAGTATGGATAAACCAGTCAATGTCCATGTTCAGTGGGGAAGCAATTACAGAAGCCAGACCTCCCACCTTCTGCAACCCACAACGACCCTGGGTCCATGCTTCCAGAGGGATAGAGAATGGGAAAGCTATTGGGGAGGGGATGGGATATGGAGATTGGGTGGTGGGAATTGTGTGGAGTTGTACCTCCCCCCAACCTATGATTTTGTTAATGTCTCCTTTCTTAAATAAAAAAATAATAAAAAAGTTAAAAAAAAGGAAGAATGTCATGGATGCTGAAACCAGGGGCTAGAATAGATATTTATATACTCATATCTATCAAAAATTGATCTAGCTGTCATGTACATGACCTAAGTTTGAACCTGACCCCCACTTTGCTGAAAGGAGTTTTGGTTTTACGGTGTCTTCATCTCTGTTTTTACTTTTTCATATGAAAACGTTGACCTAGAGTGATGAAACTCCAAATACAGTAACTAAGTAGAGTCATTGATAATAGACAAAATGTAGGAAAAATAAATAAAACAATATTCATCAAAGTATCAATAGACAACATGTGACATGGCTAGACAATAAAATACTATTCAAGCTCAAAAAGAAAGAAAATTCTAGCACATACAATGTTTATAAGCGTTTTACTCTTTCTCTTTCTTTCTTTCTTTCTTTCTTTATCTTCTTCTCCTTCTCCTCATCCTTCTTTTACCTTTTCCTCTTCCTCTTCTCTTCCTCCTCCTCCTTCTTTTTTCCCTTCCAGGGTTATTACTAGCACTCAGTGCTGCCACTATAAATCCACTCCTCCTGGCAGTCTTTTTCCCCATTTTATTAGGTAGGACAGATAAATTGAGATACAGGTTTGCTTCAACACTCATGAAGTGTTCTCCTTGCAGGTAGGGTGTAGGAATTCAAACCTGGATCCTTGTGAGGGTCCTTGCACTTAATACTATATGTGCTTAACTGGATGCACCAGTGCCCACCCCCCCCACACACATATATAAACCTTAACAAACATTTCACTGAATGAAATAAGTCACAGAAGAGCAAGTATTGTCTGGTTTCATTCACATAACCACCTAGAATAGTTGACTTTATAGAGACAAAAGCTAGAAGGGCGGTTGGCCGTGATAGAAGAGGAGGAAATAGTGAGTTAATATTTAATGAAGGCAGAGTTTCAGTTTGGGATGATAAAAAGGTATGGGGTTGGATGATAGTGATAGCTGAATAACAGTGTGCAATGAATTAATGCAACTGAACTGTACCCTTAAAATAAGCTGACTTCTTATGAGTATTTTACAGTGTTCAAAAATGTTCTGGACATTAATTTCAAGGAACAAGTCTTGTTTGCTTGGTAATATCATTTTTTTAAATTTTATTTATTTTCCCCTTTGTTGATTTTGTTGTCTTTTTATTGTTGTTGTAGTTATTATTGTTGTTATTGATATCGGCATTGTTAGATAGGATAGAGAGAAATGGAGAGGGGAGGGGAAGACAAAGATGGGAAGAGAAAGATAGACACCTGCAGACCTGCTTCACCACCTGTGAAGCGACTCCCCTGCCGGTGGGGAGCCGGGGGCTCAAACTGGGATCCTTACACGGGTTTTTGCGCTTTGTGCCATGTGCGCTTAACCCGCTGTGCTACGGCCAACTCCCGGTATTATCCCGGTATTATTTTATCCCTCTTTCTCACCCACGTTTCTGGAAGCCCCCAAACAGCTGACATTAATCTGTATTACTATTTAATAGTTACCATTGCTGATAAAGGCCTGGGGGCTACCTCTGGAGAATCCCTCAGAGACAGGTGACTGTGTCTGCACCTTTCCATGGAGAATCAACTGTCTCTTTGCCTCTGAAATTCACTGAGCAGCTTCCCTTACAGAAACTTGAAAACTTTTTCTTATCTTTGAAGACAGGGGTGCCAGAAAGAGGAAGTGTTTTGTAGAAGCCAGCATATCTTGTTTCAGCTAAAGGATTCTGACTGTGTTCTTTTATTTGCAGCTGTTCAATATCTCCTTGACACAAGTAGCATTTGAGGACACTTTATGCTGCTGTTGCAGTGAGTCTGCAAATGCAGACAGGGAAAAATGAAGCTTGGGTTTGGCACTCTATTATACTCATATATCATTAAAATGATGCTCTGAGACTTACTATCCTGAGATGTTTGCAGAGTGAACCCCAGCTAGACTTTTTTTTTTTTTATGTTTATGAGAAAGAGGGGAAGCAAGACCAATGAAGCACTGCTCCACCACCCATAGAAGTCTACTGGTCTCTGTTTTTGGCTGTCCCATGTGGTGCTAAGGAGAGAACACAAAATTTTATATCTTGGAAGGCATGTGTCCTATCTGCTAGTCTCCTAGAACATTTTTCAAATGATAACCCTGAGGAACAAACTGGAATTAAATCAAAGCAAGAGTAGAGAAAGAAATCTGAAGACTTATTTAATGATACATGCTAGGCAGGGTAGGGTGAGATTGATTGGGATATTGGAGACAAAAATGAATCATCTAATTCTGCATGTATTATGGATATAGAAACAAGAAGTGTTACTGAGACTGGATGTGGTGTAAGAACAAGGATACAGGCACATGGCCATGTCAACAGCTAAGGTTGGGACAGTATAAGCCATGGCCCCTATAGAACTTCCTAAGAACACATGAAACTGGCCATCAGTAAGCATGAAGTTCACAGGACAGGTTGGAGCAGGGGGAATATTAGCTTGAGAATCATTGGTGATGACTCTCAAAGTCATATTTGTGGTAATTGGTAAAGATGTGAGGGGCATGAAAAGAATGTAGATTCACTTGAGGTCATTTTGAAAAACTCAACCTCAAGAGAGTTTCATCTTATAAGAGTCTGGAAACTTCCCTGATGAAGAAACCTCAAACTTCCTTTGCCATAGGGGACAATGCCACAAGGCCCCCTAATAGAATTAACTTTTCCAAAGAACACAGTCCTTTTTTTGTATGTTTCCTCCAACTTTTCCCCTACCCAGAATCATAACCACCCTACAATAGTGGGTCTGTGTGGTCAGGATGCCTCCTAGTACTAGTGGTTCTCAGACCACAGCACTGCATTCCCACCAAGTTGATCAAAGATGATCCTCAGGGACTGCTGCTATGATTGAAGAAAATGTTCCTTGCCTATTTTTCTTACTTGTTCACTCTCTTATTTGCTTTCTCAATTCTAAATAAGAGGATTCAATTTTGATTAATGGAAGGCAGCTTAGACTCCGATTGGAAATTTTTATAATGGATCTTTATATAATGGGCCTTCATATAAAATTTATTTTGCATATAGCAATATCACTGAGGATTTCACATGGAAGAAAAAGATTAAAAAACACTATTAACTTTATTTCTGAGATCATCAAAATTAGATGGTGAGCATTGGGTCAGTAGAACTAATTTCCCTGCCAGTTGCATTAAATCAGATGGTGTACTGAAAAAAAAACAAGCATGTGTTAAATTTTTAGCTTACCTAAGATTACCTATATAGTGGTGCATATAATAGTTCTCAAAGTATTTTTTGGCTCCCTGTCTGGCACTCAGAAGGATTTTTGAAAACTCGTCAAACTTCCAGTCTAAGGAAAGAAAGAGATGGCATATATCCTCTTTCAGGGATGTTATCATTTCAGTATGGACACAACAATGTCTGGACAATGAACTTGAGCATCCACTATGTCTGAGTTGATATAATACAGTTTTAAAACATATTTTATGTATTTATTTATTAGAGAAATTGAAAAGGGAGAGGGAGGTAGAGAGAGAGAAACAGAGACACCTGAAGCACTGCTTTACCACTTGTAAAGCTTTACCCCTGCTGATGGTAACTGGGAACTTGAACCTTGGCCCTTGAGCTGTGTAACATTTGTGTTCAGAAAGGCGAACCACCACCCAGCCCCTTGATATAAGCCAGTTTGCATTTTGCCCCTGGATAACTGGGAGATAAGATATCTCCTGGCTCTAGAAACCAGCCAACTTCTGTCTTCCTTCTACGAATCTACCTTTTATTATCTTTCTTCTATAAAATATCCTACTGATAAAATCCACCAATTAGGTGTCCATGAAATACTTGCAATCTTGGGGCAGGATCAAAGTTCCTTCATAGACAAAGTAAAAGCAGTTCTCTCAGTCTTGTTTTTCTTCTTTTCATTTATTACCATCAAAGAGATGTCTTCCTTTGGACATTATTTTCTAATTATGCCACAAGATCTGAACTGAGGGAGCTAGATTCTAGAATGGGCTTTTCTTCTATGATGGTCAGGTGCCTGGCAACAAAGTGACTATTGATTCTATCATGATGTATATAACTGGAAATATTATAGTAATAAAATGTAGTAATAGGATAAATAGTGGTCCGGAATGGAAGTGAGGACTGGTCCTAGAACAAAAAAGGAATAATTTTGTACAACTATAGACAGATAGTTGTTGAGATGATAGTTAACCCATGTATGCAACCTTGAGAGAACTGTGGTATTTTCCAATGGAGGGATTGGGAATATTATAGAGCTAGTGATAGATGGCTGTCTTTACAGACTAATAAAGTCAACCAGGTGTCATGTTTGTTTGTTTTTAATGACATAGAAGTGGAGAATAATTAACATTTCTAATAATATGTGGTAGGTGTGTGTGTGTGTGTGTGTGTGTATGTGTGTGTGTGTAGTGGCAAGAGTAAAAAGTGACTCACTTGCAATAGTATTTCCTACTTACTTTTTTTTTTTCTTGTCTACAGTTCTCAGAACATTCATATGGGTAAGAATTATCCCAAATGTGTAGGACTACCAAACTAACAAACTACTGGGTCGAAGGAGTCAGATCCAGTTTCTTCTGGAAACAACTAAGTTTCTTCTGCCCAAAAGACTTTTCCATCTCAAACATGACATAGAAATCCAGTGAAACAGATGGAAAGAAAGTAGTTTATTGGTGGGGCTGGGTGGTGGCACATGTTATAGTCCACAAGGATCTAGGTTCGAGCCCCTGATCCCCACCTGCAGGAGGAAAGTTTCACAAGTGGTGAAACAGAGCTTCAAGTGTCTCTCTGTCTTTCTCCTCTATCTCCCCCTTCCTGCTTGACTTGTCTGTCTCTATCCAATAAATAAATAAAGAGAATAAAAATATTTTAAAAATAGTTTATTGACTTATCAAATGGGTATAAAGACATTTTGTCTCATTTTATGTCCTGCCACTTTCAGACACAAAGTTTTAGACACTACCAAGATTATATTCTGACTTCTCTGGACAGACGACCTCACCAATGTGTCCTGTAACCTTTCCTCTCCAGAGCTCTTCCCCACTAGAGAAAGATAGAAACAGGATGGGGGTTATGGATCGAGCTTCCAACATCAATGTACAGTGAAGAAGCAATTACAGAAGCCAGAACTCCTACCTTCTGCTTCCCCCAAACAATTTTGATTCATACTACCAGTGGGTGAGAAGTTATAGGAAGAGGATAATAGTACTCTGAACTCCAGCTCCACCAGGACCCACAGAGAGAGGAGGGAAAGAAGGGAGGAAGTTTTGGATCAGTAGTGGCTTGGATGAGTGGGCCTGGAAGAAAAAGGGAACAATTATGTGCAAAAGCAGAAAGATAATTAACCCATATCTGCAACCTTCGGTGAACCATGGTGGTTTGCAATGAAGGGATTGGGGATTCAGAACTCTGGTGGTGGGAATAGTGTGGAATTATAACCCTGTTGATATATAATTTTGTAAATCAGTATTAAATCACTAACAAAAAATTGTTATCAGTTATGTGCAGAGGGTGACTACAAATAGCATTCAAGGTTTAGGGATCTGGAAGATGAAAACAGCAAGAATTTCAGAAAGCAGCTCCAAAACAATGCTTTTAGATAGTATGGTATGGAGACTTATGACATTCTCAGGCATAGAGTGTCAATCCAGACTCTGGAATTCTCATGCTGAACAACTTAGAAAAAAATTTTATATAAAATGTTCTATCATTTTTAAAGTGGAAACAATAATTGTGCATCTCATTGGAATGTAACAATACAGAGGGGAAAAAATGAACTCAAGGAATTGAGTTAAATTTATAAAGCATCATGTGGAACAAACACAGAAATGCATACCATTCTTCTAGGAAGTTTATTTTTTGTGGCTTAAGATTTTTAGTCTCAACAAAAACTTTTGAACAATAGGCCATCTAACATGCATAGCACACTGTCAAGTTCATTTACAAATCTCTCCGCCAAGGTTTGCAGACTGAAGAGACTAGCTAAAATTCTGCCTGGTGACTGCAATATATTTGCAGTTACGTGTCCCAACAGAGTAAATTGCAATTTTTTCCTTAATGTGGAAATTTTCCTACAATTTTAATTCCCTTTGACCTATGGAACATTCAGCCTTCTGGTTTTAATTACATCTGTCTCTGATTAATCCCTTGGTGTTCTTCACCTTCTCTGCTGTCACCAGTAGAAATTGCTGCAGAGTGCAAATGCCTTTTTGTATGTTTACTAATTTAACTAACCCCAAATGCAGAGGGAGATATCTTCTGGACTCTAAATGCGGAATTTTCACCTATTAGAATTTAATAAGCACTGTTTTGCTATCTTCAATGAAGGCTTTGGGAAATTCTTTGACATTTTATATATTTTAATTAGAATTTTCTCTTATGTTTCCATCAGCAAGAGTTCTATTTATTCTCAGATAATACAAGTCAAATGCTCCGTCCACAGACTTTGAGTTTCTGCCTTGCTTTCTCCTGAGAATTTTAGTTAATATTTGTACCTCATAATATGAGATTGCTAAAAGCCATAAACCCAAACTTCAGTCTCTGGCTTCCTTGTAACTTGAGTCATGTCTCCCTTTTAATAGGTTTGGAACAGAGGAAGAAAAGGCTATGGGTGTGAAGATCTGAGTGTAAACTTTAACTCTAACACTACATTTGTATTTCATTCTATTCATGTGTTGCAAGGACTTTCATCTATAAATCTGAATTAAGCTATTCATATAAAAGAAGAAAATTGCAAAGAACTGCATAAAAAAGAAACTTACACATAGATTTGTATATGTACACATAGGCTTGAGAATACAGACTCAGGTTGCTGGTGTGCTACTGCATGAGTGGTAATTTAAGAGACTAATCCAATTTTAAATTTTACATGTTGAAATATTTTCTTATTCTTTTTCCTCTGTCCTTTATCTTTCTGCTTTCTTCCTACAGTGTAGTATTTTAACCTTTCCTTCCTCCTCACCTCTATCTCATTGACACATATAAACAGAGAGAAAAGTAAGAAGTTTTTATATTAAATGCTAAATCATCAATTGGAATGTGTTAGAGATAATCCATGTCATTATTTACAGGTATTATGTTTTGGAGAATTTGATTAATCCAGTGGTTTCTGTAATATAAATTAACTTAAAATTGAATTCATGTCAATATTAAATCTGTCTGTAATGATTAAGAATTGCATTATAGTCAGTAATTAATTTTTCAAAGTATTTTATTTCTCATAGAGAATAACATGAGATCCAACTATTCCACCTTTGACTGTATATTCAAAGAATATGAAAAGATGATGAGTGTTTACAAGAAAAGAAAGGGAATGGGAAGTGAGTAAGTAAGAGCAAAGAGAACAATTACATTGTGAAGGGTAGAATTGAATTTTAGTGGTAAACTTAGCACAGTGTATACACAGATTGATGTTAACTATGCACTTAAAACTCATAAAATGCAATATTATCCCAACAATAAATAAAATACATGTATATCCCTGTATTGATTGTAGCATTATTTGTAATATCTAGTATGCAGAAGCAAATGTAGTATCCATCAGTGGATAAATATATTTTTAAAAAAAAGTGTGGTAAATACTTTTTTGTATGGAAATGGAATATTATTCAACTAAAATGGAAAATTATTGAACTATGAGTTTTGTTATTTTCATGCTTGAGAGTTCAATCCATTATCCATTGTGCCACCACCTCCTGAAGTTTTTCTATTTTCAAAAACATAGAGGATAGAGGATTTTGTGAACTTAGAATGAATGTATTATGCTAAATTCTAGAAGTCAGAGCGAGAAACACAAATACCACACGGTTTTAATTTATTTGTGAAATATGAATAAAATAAACTTTTGTTCTTCTGTTTTTTTCCCAGCTTTGTTATTTTTATTGTGGTGACATTGGTTTACAAGATTATATGGCATATCAATCTGCAAAGTGGCAGTAACTCTGCAGCAAAGTCTATTGATTCCTTCTACTCTTAGATTTCCCTCCCTTGAAAAATCTCTGAAGTTTGAATCTGAGGACTTGTTTCTCTTTGACTTTGTTCTTTCTTTGTCCCACTTATATCCCACATATAAATGAAGTCATCCAGTATTTACCCTTCTACTTGCAATTTAATTCATTTAGCAAAGCCCCATTGAGTTCCACCCACATTGAAGCAAAAGGCAATGATTCATCTTTTCTCATACCTGAATAGTTCCATTACACACCATAACTTCTCAGTACTATTTTATGACATCAGGAATATATAGTAATTTTATGTCCTGGCTATTGTAAATAGTGTTGCAATTAACATAACTAGGTATATATATATATATATATATATATATTCATAAAAGTATTTCTGTGTCCATTGCACAGATACTAATGATTAAAATTACTGCCTCATATGATAGTGCTTCCTTTTTTTTAATGTTAAATACTGCTTTTCCCAGAGGATGGACTGATTTATATTCCTACCAACAGTGTGCACAAGTTAACCATTACACTTTCCTCTCTCCAGCACTGTGGCCTTTGGTCTTTTAATATATGTCATTACCATAGATATGAGGTGATATTCCTTTAGTTTGTATTTCCCTGATAATTGATGATGATCAACTTTATGTACCTGTTGGTGATCTGCAGATGGGGGCTGGGGGCTCAAAGTTGGGTCCTTGTGTAACATGTGTGTTAAACCAGGTGTATCATCACCTGGCCCACATACTTGTTGATGATCTATATGACTTCTTTGTCAAAGTGTTTATTCTGTTTATTCTAACTATTTACCCACCCCCCCACCCCCATATTTTCAGATGGGATGAATTTTGTTGAGTTTTAGAGTTCTTAATATAACTTATATATTAGCTCCTTGTGAGGCATATGTTGGTGAATGTTTGTTCCTATTCAGCAGGTTGTCTTTTAAGTTTATTGAGTTTCTTTTGTCTTGAAGAGACCTTTCAAGGTAATATAATCTCATTTATTTATTCTTACTTTCATTTCCTTTGCCATTACAACCATATCAACAAAGGTACCCCTGAATGTTTTACTTATATTTTCTTCAGTTTATTTCATGGTTTCAATTCACATATTTAACCCATTTTATGTCAACATTGGCAATTATAGTGACCTTGTTTCATTCTTTTGCATATGGTCATTCATTTTTTCCAACATTTATCAGAAAATTTCTTCTTATAATGTTGTATCATTAGTTTCTTTGTTGTAAATTCACTGATTCTATTTTTTTTTCTGAGGAAATTACAGAAATTTGAACATTGACTAGAAATTTTCTTGGAAGTCGGGCAGTAGGTAGAACAGTGGGATTAGCACACATGGCGCAAAGGACAAGGACCAGCGTAAGGATCTTGGTTGGAGCCCCCGCTCCCCACCTGCTGGGGGGGGGTGTCGCTTCACAGGTGGTGAAGTAGGTCTTCAGGTGTCTATCTTTCTCTCCCCCTCTCTGGCTTCCCCTCCTCTCTCCATTTCTCACTATCCTATCTAACAATGATGGCAACAACAACAATAATAATAACTACAACAATAAAACAACAAGGTAACAAAAGAGAAAAATAAATATTTAAAAATTAAAAAAAGAAATTTTCTTATATTAAAATCATTATTTTATTAAATAGGATTAAATAATTTTAGTTATTGTCTATTATATATCTAGAAGTATCTGGAATTTGTCTTAGAATATTTAAATATGTAATGGAGTTGGTAAAAAATGTTATATTCCCATAGTATGTTTAATCATTTACTCTCAAGACTAGAATTTGTGATAGGAAAACCAGTGTTGATAATAATTTCTTCACTTTAGACAAGAATAAGCAGGTTCTATTCCTATAAATATATTTTCTCTGGACTATGGAATACAGCATTCTGGTCTATACACTTATATTCAAGTTTCTTATGGAGATAGTCTAAAAGATAGTCTAAGAGATAATGGTCCTACAGGCTAGTTGTATACTTCAACACATATGAGGTGTTTAATTAAATCAGAGATGGCAGTTGATTGAAGAAATATATATATATATATATATATATATATATATATATATATATATATATATCTTGAAAACTTCCCTGAATATAATCTTCTTTTTTCCTGCTTTCTATGTAAAAATAAAGAAACAGTTGTCCTAAGGAAGAAGTCTAATTAAGGCATCTGTCAATGGTAATGATTTCTTGTTCACCCCATATTAGCTGCATCTTGGCTTTCACTGACAAATAATATATCTTAGAGCCAAGGACAGCTCTTGAGAAATGATACTCTTTGATCTAGATGAAATGGAAGGGAGATCACATCATCACTGAACCATTAATTGCCTTCTGGAAGTCATCTCAAAATACCCAGAAAATATCTCATTTACTTCACAAATGTTTACTGAATCTATAGTGCATGCAACCTCTAAACTAGGCTATGGGAACATTGACATAAGATATTCAGTTGCTAGTCTCAAAGAATGTATGTGTAACAGTAAAAACAGACTTTTCTGACAGTAGTACAGAAGCAAACACATGTCTCTAGCTTATTTTTTTAATGTTTTTCTTTATTTATTAGTATTTATTCTGTTTCTGTTGCCCTTGTTGTTTATTGTTGTAGTTATTGTTTTTGTCATTGTTGGATAGGACAGACAGAAATGGAGAGAGGAGGGGAAGACAGAGGGGGGAGAGAAAGACACCTGCAGACCTGCTCACAGCTTGTGAAGCTACTCCCCTGAAGGTGGGAACCCTGGATCCTGAACCGGGATCTTTAAGCAGGTCCTTGAGCTTTGAGCCACCTGTGCTTAACCCTCTGCGCCACCACCAGACTCCCGCGTCTAGCTTATTTAAACAACACTTCTAATATATATATATAATCTTAAACACAATAGAAACAGCACAGGCAAGATAGTCAATTTTTTCTCTTCAGTAAGATTAACAGTTGGTGTGATTAAGGAGAACTTCACAGGTAAATGAATGCTAAGCAGAGTCTAAACTCTGAGAAGGAACTAAGGCTTGGGCATTGCAAATATAGAGGCCAATTTAAGGCAATTGATGTGAAAATTCAACACAAACATCAGAGAAGAGCTAAATTCCCAGTATCCTTGGGTGGAGTTCAGTCTTTTAGGTAATGACCAGATGTGCTAATTGATTGTTTTATGATCTGATTATCCCAACAACATGAGTTTCTTTCATTGAGTTTAGTACAGGCCCAATTTCTATCTCTTCTGAAACTTACATCCAACTCTAATGCCTCCCACGGTCTGAGAAAAGGAATCAGGATAAATAAAACATGCCCAGGCATTACTGGACTTTGCATCATTTTGGCCCAGGTCCTCCTGCTGGCATTATCTCCAGGGATTCTCTCCAGAATATTGTTAGGCATCAGGGAAATCTAAGCATTTTTATAGAAAAATAAATTGTACTAATGAAAAGGAAATCATTGCCAACAGAATAATTATAGATACCAGAATTCATTCAAAATTACCAAGGGACACTGTACTTAGAGTTCCTATTTTAAAGTCATTGTATAAGGAACAGCTATTAAAACTTGGGATCGGGTAAAAGGAGATGAAGGTTTGAGTTTTATAGCTAATTCTGTAAAGAACTAGGGATGAGTGCAAATAGCTCCTCTGGAATCTATCGCTTGCTTAACAGTATATTTCCTATGACCTACTTTCCTATCATTTAACCTTGCACCCACATATCTGCTACTTGCCAACCTTTAAATGGTGGAACAAATGGCATAGAGATTATATTTCAGTTAGGTCAAGATTTTAGAAAAAGGAAATCTAGCCATGTTCATGAAGTTACATCTTCAAATCCAGGAGTTTAAGGTCTTAAAAGTATAGGAACTACAGTAATGATCCTACAGCAAGATTTTTTCTTATTATTTAAGAGTCATAAAGAATGAAAAGGACAGTTTCTGATCTGTCATATAAAAATAAATTTAAAATGAACTAACAAAATCAACATCTGTTTGTAGACCCATGAGAGCTTTGAGGAATGCAGTAAAATGATGTTTCAAAAACTAGACAAAAAGTGAAAACAAAGACAGGTCACTCACTGGAAGTTGCAACTGTCAGGACCAGGGATGCCTGCATAATAATAGTAGGATTACAGCTAAATAACCTGAAAATCTTAGACTCTATTTAAGAACTCTGTAGGTAAAGTAGAAGATAGCAGTAAAGTCAAAAAGGATATTAGAATAACTTGAAACCTTAGACTCCAGCAATTGAAAGATAAATACACACAGTGTAATATATATAAATATATATGTATATACATATATATGTATACATTCTCATACTAGTAACTTATAGTCTTATAAATCACTCATTAATATGAGAGGAAAAATAGATCAAATGTCTCAAATTTATTGATGCACAGACCATAGCTCTAAGTATATGTTACTACAAGCTAAGCACTTAAAACTTCAAATTGGTAATCAGACTGAATTTTAACAGTGAGCTCAAATTGCTAATACATTTCTAATAATAACATGTTTCCTGAAATAATAAATGTTCTAAAATCTTCGACACGGGGAAAGAGAAACAACTGGTGGCATTACTTTATAAGATATAGCTATATATAAATAAAATAAAAGGACATAAATTCCATTGAGGTCTTGTATGATACAGCAAATGTTAACAAAGGGATTTTCAAAGTTAGCCCAATTACCAAATAATTTGGCTATAGCAATAATTATCTATTGCCTTCTTAAACTGTAAAATAGCAGAAAACTTCCCCTTTCCCTACAAAGCCTGTATTTCTCCCAGGCCTGGAACCTCTAGGGTGAGGCTCACTCTCCTGCATACTTCTCTTAATTCAGACCAATTGATACTGCATCTGATGATCCCAGCCTAATCAATGCAACCAGTACCACCCTGGCATGTTACACTTCAGACTGTGTCCAGAGCCTCAGGCATGGAATGTGAACCCTTCTGCCTCATTACTCTGGTGAGACCTTTCCTACTGCACAGGACTCTTTAATTCCATTTCAGGTGGCACACTTTTTAACGAAACTTCAAAACCTAGATATTGACCAGAGCACATGAGATAGGCATAAGTACATATATCCATAAGCTGGAGAAAAATATATACCTTAAAGCGAAAGTGCACAACAGTTTGCAGTGAGTCAATAAATAAAGCAAGCAAGTAAAAGACCTAAAAAGACACCTTAAAATACCTAATGAAGTAGTTTCTACATAGACCTAGGTACCCTCCTTACCTACCTCCTACTATAGGTCCTCCAGTCACTCCAAAGCTAACAGTGTCAGACAAGTTGAGGACTACAAAAGCTGAATAAGGGCAAGAGACTGGCACACTTTAATGAGGACTCTTTAGTCACTACCATGCCACACCATCACCTGGGGCCCTAGTCAGGGAGTCCTGGGATTCCCACACAGCCATGATGGGCCTAGATCTCTAACAGATCCCTTTATCCACTGTCACTAGTAATCTCCATCAGGAACAACATAATGGACTTCTTTGTGATCCCCTATAGGACCTTGCCCTCAATGTGTATCAATCAACAAGGGTAGGGAATATTCCATTCTCCTAACGGAGGTTGGACAACATACACTACCTACTACCTTAGGAAGATGGGTCCTAAAATTAGTGTGGCCTGGTATTTTCATAGCCATGACCACAGAATGTAAGCTCAGACCTACAGGAATGCAGAGGTTACATAGGCTCCAGTGCTGAATATGAGCCCCAGATTAATTAGATAGGGTTTACAGTTAATAATGTTTATATACTTTCCCCATATTTGGGAGATACTCTCTTCCCTTAGTCAGCTTTCTACTCCTTTTACAAGCTATGGCACCATCTCCCCAGACCTGCATATTAGATGTCAGGTGTAGGCAAAATCTAGTAAAGTCATGGACCCCTTATATATCTAAAATAGACCTACTAGCTTTTTCCAAAATGAAGACTACAAATATTCATCTGCAATATTCTTGCCTTTAGATTCATAATTAGGAAACACTTTGTTCTGCCTTATATCTTAACTCTTTTTAAACCACCAGGTTCCAGATCTACCATAATACCAACCTGACTTCCCTGGGCAGAGAACCTCACTAATGTGTCCTCTAGCTCTGCCTCCCCAAATCCCTGCCCCACTAAGGAAAGAGAGAGACAGGCTGGGAGTATGGATTGACCTGCCAATGCCCATGTTAAATGGGGAAGCAATTACATAAGCCAGACCTTCCACTTTCTGCACCCCTCAATGATCCTGGATCCATACTCCCAAAGGGATAAAGAATAGAGAAACTTTCAAGGAAGGGGATTGGATATGGAGTTCTGTTGGTAGGAATTGTGTGGAATTGTACCCGTCTTACCCTATAGTCTTGTCAATATTTCCATTATATAAATAAAAATAAAAAAACAAGAAAAGAAATAATAGACAAATATCTGTGATCTTGAGATAATCTTTCCAGTGGAAAGAATGAGGACACAGAACTCTGGTAATGGGAATAGTATGAAATTGTACCCTTGTTATTTTGTAAACTTGTAATCACTCATAAAAAT
Source organism: Erinaceus europaeus (assembly GCF_950295315.1). Taxonomy (NCBI): domain Eukaryota; kingdom Metazoa; phylum Chordata; class Mammalia; order Eulipotyphla; family Erinaceidae; genus Erinaceus; species Erinaceus europaeus. Next base: position 99,420,447 of record NC_080162.1, on the reverse strand, counting down.
AAAATAACAACAAAATTTTAAAAAAGAAAATAGTCATTTTCCTGGTTGGGCATCTACTTCTACTCTGTTTGGGAGTTTCACCCCCATTTCTCAATTCCTGCACCTAGTCAATGAAATGTAGTGTCCCTAGTAGCTTTGTGGGATCATGTGACTCAGGTCTGGCCACCCACAATAATACCTTTTTTTCTGGCACAGAGATTAGCCTATAGGTCAAAACAGGCTGGGGTCACTAAGAAGGGAATGCTCACTAGGATTTCTAAGGAGGTGGTCCACAAGTTGGTCCTTCTGGGACCAATTTGCCACCTGATAAAAAACTTACTAAGAATGCTGCCAGTACAGAGAAAACAAAACTAGATTCAGTGACAGGAAATGAGAGAGACTGACCTGATAACATCTTTTCAGACCCTAGATGTAGCCATTTCTCCTAGTTTTATGAGCCAATAAAACCCCAATTTTTACTTAAAATGATTTCAGTCAATTTTCTGTTAAATGAAACCAAATGTATCTTAATAGCATATATGTCCTTTTAGTTCTCCATTTGATATAGATTTTTTTATGAAATAAAATGTGCCCAGACTAGCTCTCATGCCAAAACAATATGAGTGTCATTTGCAGCTTATATAATAGGGCTAACTAAAATTGATGCTAAAAGCACATGACAAAAAGTTCAGCACAATTGTTAAAGTTGAGTCAGACACTCACCTTGAAGTTTCTTGGGGCCAACTAAAATAGAAAAAGAAAAAAAAACATGTTATTTATAGTATCAGCAAGAGAAGACTAGTTACATAGCTCATATAATACAGAGTTGGGGAGGTGGTAAGTTCTTTTCCAATGAAACACCCTCATTAATTATCTAAAAGAAATTCAATTAGCAAAGTATGCTTATTGCTCTCCAGAGTACAACTCATCATGAATTGTGGATATGATATAAAACAAAAGAATAAAAATCCATGTGCACAATGCCAAGGTAACTTTGTATATCACAATGCTCAACCACTAGGAAGTCAAAGGATCTGACAATATCTCTTTGTAGAAGGGAAGAAATAATAAATGATCAAATGTGCAAGTCTGATTAGGTCATATGTCTTTTGGGAAGTATTCAATGTATGGCAAGTGCATTTCAGTGGACAAATGTAGCCCTTGATTTGACTTCTCAGATAAGGGTCAATTCTGCTCAACATGTTGGGTACCATGCTATAGCACTCCATCCCAGGATGAAAGTGTGTCTTTTCCTCATTCATTTAAAGTGCAGTCTACCCTGAAAAGTCAAAGCAATCTTGAAAAAGGGAAACACAGTTGGAAGCCTCAAAGTTTATAATTTCAAAATTAATTACAAAGCTGCAGTAATCAAAATAAAGTAAAATCAGTATAAATTTAGACAAAAGACTTGGAAGATCTACAAATAAACATATATAACATATAGCAGGTTTTAAAAGATAGAAAATATTCAGTGAGGGAAAAACAGTATTTTAAACAAATGGTAATGGGAAAATGTATATCCACATGTGAAAGAAATAAATGGGGCACTTGTTTTCTATCATACACATAAATATAACTTGAACATAGAACCAAAGCTATAAAGATCTTGAAGAAATATAGAGAATATAATGAAATCAGATTTGCCAAGATTGCTTGAATCACATCAAAAGCACATATAACTAAAGTAAAAATAGGTTAATTAGCTTATATGAAAATTTAAAAAGAAGGCAACTAAACTGATTTTCTGGACTTTGTGAAAATTATGGTGATTATGTGGGATATAGAATTTTGGTGGAAAGTGATGTAAACACAATTTGTGTGTGTAAAATTATACTCCAGAAATCTTAAAATTTTGTGAAACATTGCCAAATCTACTTTAAAAATGAAGATAAGATGATTTGGGGCAGAAAAAAAATGCAATCACTTGAATGTAAATGTGACCATCAGAATGGAAGAGAATATACACAAAGCATATGCTATTTACTCTGGTATATATAAAATGACTACAGGTCAACCAAATTAAAAATCCTTAATTAAAGATGAGAAAAATATTTGAAGTAGATAACTCTCAAAAGAATAAATTAGTGCAAAGGACAAAAACCGGTGTAAGGATCCCGGTTCAAGCCTCCGGCTCCTCACCTGCAGGGGAGTCACTTAACAAGCGGTGAAGCAGGTCTGCAGGTGTCTACCTTTCTCTCCCCCTCTCTGTCTTCCTCTCCTCTCTCCATTTCTCTCTGTCCTATCCAACAAAAGCAATAACAGCAATAATAACTACAACAATAAAAAAACAAGGGCAACTAAAGGGAATAAATAAATATTTTTTTAAAAGAATATATGAAAATAGCCAATATGAGTGTGAAAAGATGTTTAACATCACAGATTGACCAGCAAGTACAAATTAAAACCTCTGTACCCTTTGGTCATTAGGATGGCTATAGTGAGTAACAACAACAAACATGTTGAAGTGGATGTAGAGAAACTGAAGTTCTGTGAATTACTGGTGAATAATGGCGCAATGACCACAGAAAGCAATATTTTTATTAGTGATTTTTATTGGCATTTTTACTTTAGTGTATACATTTAAAAGGCCTGCAATTAGGGTCTGATGATTTCTCCATATCCATGTCCATTCCATGTTTTGTTCTTTTGTTTTTACAATATAACAAATATGAAGGTAATCTGCATATTGATGAAAAAATGCAATGGGGTACATAAATACAATGGTAAAAGGCCTGGTGGTGGCTCACTTGTTGAGAACATGTAACAATGTGCAAGAGGACTCAGGTTCAAGCCCCTGGTCTCCACCTGCAGGGGGGGATGCTTTTCAAGCATTGAAACAGTGCTACAGATGTCCATGTTCAGTGGGGAAGCAATTAACAGAAGACAGACCTTCCACGTTCTTCACTCCATAATGACCCTGGGTCCATACACTCAAAGGGATAAAGGATAGGAAAGCTATCAGGGAAGGGGATGGGATATAGAGTTCTGATGGTGGGAATTGTGTGGAGTTGTACCCCTCTTATACTATGGTTTTTGTTAATGTTTCCTTTGTATAAATAAAATTTAAAGAAAAGAAAGGAAAGAAGAAAGGAAATTACTATATCCATCAGTATAGATGAATCTTGATGATATTTCATTGAACGAAATAAAATCACCAAAGGAAGACAAACGTGTAGTGCCACTTAATTGAGGCTATTATCTTAATCAGACTCATAGAAATAGAGAGTAGAATGATGTTTTCTGGGAGTGGATGAAATGAGTAAAATGAATAAATTAGGAGATACTGTCTAATAAGTACAGAGTTCTAGTTTTATAAGACTGACCATCAAGAAGATAGGCTACAATGTGTGCATTCATGTATGATGTCCTGGCTTCAGTCCTCAGCACCACATGTTCAAGGGTGGAGTTGAGTATTGTTCTTCTCTCTCTCTCTCTCTCTCTCTCTCTCTCTCTCTCACACACACACACACACACACACACACACACACACACACACACACACAGACACACAGTAATGAAATAGAGTAAACATTGGTTTTGTAATAACAATACTTAATACAATTGAATTTTACTATCCTAACTGGTATATAATCATAGTGCTATGCACTTTGCCATAGATTAAAAGTACTGGGCAGTTTTCCTTGCAGGTAACAAGTTTTTGTAGAGTTATATTCACCCAAAACCAGAAAAGGTTTCCTTTATCTAATTTATGCAAAGGTGTCATGAAATACAACAGTGACTCTGGGGACATGTCCCATAATGGCATTTTGGAAAAGTCTTAAGAACCAGGCTAATACTATAGTAAAGTAATACCAGAAACAAAATTGATGTGTTTCCCAAATGGGAACATATCCAAATTTGAAAAACACAAAGGCTAAACTAACTTATTCTAAAGAGAATTATAATGTCTGAAAACAAATAAAAATAAAATGATTCCTGAAAAGACAAGACTATACAATATTCACATAAAAGCAGAACAAAGAAGGCCTGTAAGGTGATATATTAGCTATGCAAAAGACTGAAATGCAGGAGACTCCAAGGACCCCGGTTCAATCCCCAGCACCACCATAAACCAGAGTTGAATAGTGCTCTAGTAAATAAAACAAAGAAACACAGTTGAGCAGGACTAAGAAAACAGTTCTGATATGCTTGAATCGCAGGACAAATAGGAACAAGACCTCCATGTTCTGAACAATAAAATGCAGCCACTGTGATTCCAAAAATGTTCTCAGTATTTACAGTCACCCACCATGACTATACATGTTTTAATAACTCATGCAGAAAATGATTAATTTTAAGCAATGCCATTTCTAATGAAATTTGTAAGATAGATTAACCACAAAAAAGGTTTTGTCATAATTAATGATTTCACTAAAGATAAAAATGTTTGATATAAGCAAATTAAATGTTGATAGGCATCAATATGGAGTTTACTCAAGTTTGTCTTAATGTGCTATTTTATTTTAAAGATATTTATTTATTTATGAAAAAGCAGGAGAGAGAGAATAAAATAAACATCATGTGGACTGGAAATTGAACTCAGGACCTTATGCTTGAGAGTCTAATGCTTTATCAACTGCACCAACTCCGGAACCACACTTAACTCATTTGTTTGAGTTGAAAAGAGATATTAAGTGCAGTGATATGATGCAAGAAGTCATTACAAATATTGGACTATCTATGAGAGAAAAGTATCAGGTTATATAAAAAGGACATAGATCAACTTTAAAGAGGAAAGCAATACAGAGAACAGTGCTCTGGTGCCATTTCACAAAACATTACATGGCTGATCATATTATAATGCAGTACATTTGTTTCAGAGACACTGAAAGGCAGTTGTAAGTATGAGCATCAGTGGTTATAGATTGGTGTCAAATGTTTCAGTGGAAAGCTACTGATTCACCATAAATTAGAACAAATTCTAACAAATATAATACAGGGTCACTTGAAAAAACTACTGGGCAGAGGAGGATTAATAGCTTACAGTATACAGAACACTGTTAAGTTCTGGCTTATGGTGGTGTGGGGAATTGAACCTGGGACATTGGAGTCTCAGGTATGAGAGTCTGTTTGCATAACCATTAAGCTATCTACCCTCTGCTCTCTTATCTTCTTAATTGGTGTCTAGGAGACATATCAAGACCCCAATGTGCCTTCATTCTGTCCTGTTCCCTCCTTCTCCAGAGATCCTTGCTTTGATGCAATATGCCACACTCAATTCAAGCTTCACCTTATGTCCTCCTTTACTGTCTTAAGTTCCACCTATAAATGAGATCATTCAGTATTTGTCTTTCTCAGTTTGCCTTGTCTCACAGTATTGCAGAGGAGATGACCTCATCATTTTGAACAGCTGCACAGTACTGCATTGTGTATATCTGCCACATTTCCCTTAACCATTCATCTGTTGTTGGGCATCTGGGTTGCTTCCAAGTTTGGGCTATTACAAACTTTGCTGCTATGAATATTGGTGTTCTTAGGTCTTTGCAGGCAGGTATATTTTGCTTTCCCTGGGTAAAGACCTAGGACAGGAATTGTCAGGTCATAACGTACATCCATTTCTAGAGTTCCGATAAAGTTTGAATTATAAAACCCAGTCATTGTGCCCCAAAACCAAATAAATGACTCTCTGAAAAACATAGTTTTTCTTAAGTATTTATTTATTTTAAAAGAGAAAAGAGGGTATACAGAGAAGCAGGTCATCATTTTAGAACATATGACCAGCAATGTTAACAAGGGAGAAGATTCACAAATAGTAGAGCAGGTGCTTTGGTGTCTCTCTTTCTCTCTGTGTCTATCACACTCTATCAAGAGGGAAAAAAAAAGGGAAAAAGTGGTCTTCAGGAGGAGTAAAGATGTATAGGCATAGAGTGTCAGTGGTAACTCTAGGGGCAGAAAATTAGTCCATTAACTATATATATATATATATATATATTTAATTATATACATATGTATATATATCCACCCATCTTTTTCATTCTTCAACTTATAAAAAGTAAAATAACCAGTATACTTAGAAACTGAATATTGAATAAATCTTATAAGACATTATTATTTTAAATCAGAAATCTAAATTAAAATTGAGGGATCAGCAAGTAAAACACTGAACAGCTTCATTTGTGGTCTAGAGGCAGTACATTACTGCTAGGGACACTTCACAAATTTCAAAGATTTTAGTAAATCATAACAAAAATTAAAAGCCAGGGGACCAGGCGATAGCACAGTAGAATAAGCCCACATGGCAAAATATATACCTGAAAGCAGAAGTACACTAGAGTTTGCATTGAGTACCCCCCTAACACTTCCTCTCCACTATTCCAAGCTTTGGGTCCATGATTGCTCAACAATTTGTTTGGCTTCATATGTTAACTCTCTTTTCAGTCACCAGGTTCCAGATGTCATCTTTCCTGGACTGAAGACCCCACCAATGTGCCCTGGAGCTCTGCTTCCCCAGAGACCCACCCTACTAGGGAAAGAGAGAGGCAGACTGGGAGTATGGACCGACGAGTCAACGCCCATGTTCAGCGGGGAAGCAATTACAGAAGCCAGACCTTCTACCTTCTGCAACCCACAATGACCCTGGGTCCATGCTCCCAGAGGGATAGAGAATGGGAAAGCTATCAGGGGAAGGGGTGGGATATGGAGATTGGGTGGTGGGAATTGTCGGGCTGGCTTCGTGAGAGGAAACAGACGACCCTGGACTCATGGTTAAGCTGTAGGCAGTATCTCTTTATTCATGCAGGACACAGTGCAATCTAAGCCGAGCTAGACTAAAACTAACACAACTACCAACTAACTAAAATGAACAATGTTGTCCTTACATACTTTCCAAGTAGGGTGTAAACAAGATGTGACATAAAGAGGGTGGAAAGAAAAGTGACTGGTGAAAATCAGGGTGTGACAAGGAGAGGGGGCGGAGCAGGTGAGAATTCTACCACTGAACCACTAATGCCCTGGAGGGAGTGTGGTGCTTTATGTAAATGTAAAAGTGATTCATGTAAATAGACCACTTTGAATGGGATCAAACCAATCCCTATACAGGCATACTGGTGCTTGGTTAAGCAGGAGCCAGGGGGAGCTGGCATACTACCCACAGAAATTCCAATCATAGCTATTGATATACAAGATTGTTTTTTCTCTATTCCCTTGCATCCAAAAGATTGTAAACGTTTTGCCTTCTCTGTTCCTTCTATTAATAACGCCATCCCTGCTGACAGATTTGAATGGGTAGTGCTGCCCCAGGGTATGGCCAATAGTCCGACAATTTGTCAGGAGGCTGTTCAATCTGCCCTTGTCCCATATATTCATAAGGGTCTTAATGTTTTTCATTATACAGATGATATTTTAATATGGGGAAAATCAGATACAGATCTCTATGCCTTACGTGATTTTCTCATTCCTGCATTAAAGAAAAGTGGCCTTAATGTAGCTCCTGAGAAGATACAGCTAATTCCTCCAATATCTTTCTTAGGTTCAGAGATTTCTTTAATGCAAATTCATACCTTAAAACCTAATGTCACCTTTCCTACTAACCTTACTCTTGCTTCTTTACAAAGTTTTCTAGGAAATTTAAATTGGCTTAGGCAGTATCTCTATCTGCCTACAAGCTGCCTCCAACCACTGTTTGACCTGTTAAAAGGAAACAAACAGCCCTCCTCAAAACGTAAGTTAACTCCCGAGGCCTCCTCAGCACTGGAAAGGGTTAACCAGGCCCTCCAGGACATGCACCTTGTTCAATTCTCTCCCTCCTCTCTGGTAAACCTTCTAATCTTCAACTCCACCCCCACAGTAGTAGGGGCATTGTGGCAAGACCATGGGGTTCTTGAGTGGCTTCACACACCAGTAGGAGGAACTCCAAGACTCCTCACTGAGATAGACGCGTTAGCATTCATGGTTTGCCAAGGGAGAAATAGGTCTGTACAAGTCTTAGGGAAATAACTGGATTTAATTATTTTTCCCTTTTCTCTCACAGATACAGAGTGGCTCATACGCCATCATTCCTGCTTTACCATAAGCTTCATGGGGTTTCCAGGACAAATAGATAACCATTTTCCTTCCAATAAATTGATAGGTTCTTTACTTTTTTTGCCTCTACTAGCACCTAGACTTTTCTCTCGAGATCCCATTCCTTCTGCTCCTACAGTCTTCACTGATGGTGGAAAAAAGGGAGCTGCTGCCCTTATATATTACCCAGACAAACAATCTCCTAAACCTCTCTTTACTGAGCTTCCTGAGAATTCCCCTCAGTACAAAGAATTTTATGCTGTTTTCCTTGCATTAAAAGCTGTACCAGAATCCTTCAACCTTTTTTTCTGACAGTGTGTATACTGTTAACTTACTCCCATGGCTTGCTCGTTCCTATGTGAAAATTGATGACAACCCACTTTCCCCTCTTTTGATTCAAATCGCCTCTATGCTCTCTTCTCGAACCCAACCACTATATATTCAGCACCTTCATTCCCACAGCCCTCTTCCTGGTGCCCTGTCCAAAGGGAATACTGAAGCTGACCGCCTTGCCTCCACAGGAGCTCTCCTAGTCTCTGTCTCTGATCCTGCTGACTTTCATTTCCTAACCCATGTTAATCTTAAAAGCCTTCGAGCTTGATTTCCTGATGTTCCGTTATAACAATTAAAACATATCCTAGCTACATGCTCTTCCTGTGCAAGTCTCATAAAAACACCTGCTATTCAGACTCTTGGTGTTAACCCCTAAGGCTTAAAAGCTAATGCTATTTGGTAAATTGATGTCAACCACATACCAAACTTTGGCAAACAAAAATATGTGTTTGTTTCAATTGATACCTTTTCTAAATTTATGTTTTGCTGTGATGGGCTTACCTCTTCAAGTGAAAACTGACCGTGGATCAACATTTACCAGCAAACAATTTAAAGATTTTTGTTCCCTCTGGAACATTACTCATACCATAGGCATTCCCTATAATCCACAGGGACAAGGCATTGTCGAGAGGGCCCATCAAACCCTTAAGGCTCAATTAAATAAAGATAAAGGAGGAATGTACCCCCTCCCAATATCCAGCTAGCAAAAGCCTTAACTACGTTAAATCTCTTTAATATTTACAATAACTCGGACTTACCTCCTATTATTCTTCACTGGCAAACACCATCTACTCTCCCATCTATTAAGGTCAAATGGAAACCCACTTGATAAAATTTGGAAAGGGCCTGACACTCTATTGACCATGGAAAGAGGTTTTGCATGCATTTTCCCACATAATTACTCTAAACCTGTCTGGGTTCCTGCCCCGCCATGTACGACAATACCCTCATGATGGCACTGTTATCCCTGAAGAACAAGAAATACAAGAGGACTAGTCTCAGGATACATCTCAGGATCCATAATATGACATGGCAGAACCTACAAAAGTTGGCTCTCAGAGCCCTGTCTCCTACCCCTTCCCTGAATGTCTTATGTTATGAATGGCCAGTTGTGTTTTGGGAGTGAGTGTGTTGAATGACCAAAAATTTTTGCATGACCCATCTGCTCAGAGTACTCTAAATGTTAAAACCATTGTCACTAACATGTGTTAACTCTCTAAGTAACCTGAATCTGTTTATAGTCCAAAGTCAATTATAGTAAACCTCAAACTTGTTACAAGTTTTACTGTTTTTCACAAGTGAGTGATTACAGCTATCAAGCCTTCATATGAGGAATCATCTGTTCATATGGTAAGGTATTAAACTGTAAGAAGTTCCTCCATATCCAACCTATGTGAATTAACAACATTCACATATTCTCGTACACTTAACTGGTGTATCTTGTCTTGCCACCATAGGCATGCCTTTGTCAGCCAACAATTTAAAGATGTTTCCCTTTATAACATCACCCATGCCACGGACATCCTTTATTGCCCCCAAAGACAAATGGCTGTTCCCCTGGACATCACATCCACTGACTGCTTCCCTTAGACTTAAGATATGGTCCTACCTACATTCCCCCTTCCTTACCTGTCTACCCTTAGTTGTGGGACCCTAGTTTGTTTTACTTCTTCTGCTCACAATAGGTCCTATAATTTTTTTAAACATTCTAATTAATTTATTAATGAGAAAGAGAGGAGGAAAGAGAAAGAAAGAACCAGATATCTTTCTGGTACATGTGCTGCCAGGGATCGAACTTGGGACCTCATGCTTGAGAGTCTAACGCCTTATCCACTGCAACAGCTCCCAGACCACAGTCCTATAATTCTTAACAAGCTCATGGCCTTTTGTGGCAACAGATTGATGCCATAAAGATGCAACCTATACAAACTCACTATCATAGGCTGGACATGGCAGAATACTGAGTTGCTGTGGAGGATTTGCCCCCCTCCATCAGAACGTCCACCATGTAGACGGCTGGCTAGCCAATGACGGGTAAGAGGAAACTAGCGCTATCCAGTCAACCTAAGACAGGGCACCTGATACTACTGGGCAAAAATGACCAGGTGTTCCAATGACGGGTAAGACGGAAGGCTGATCCCCAACCTAAGACAGGCACAGTCCACCCTGCCACAAAACAAAGTCCGCCAAACATCAAAACATGATATAAGACAGGGGGACATGTGGGGAGCCACATGTGCCCTCAAGGTTGCTATTGGCATGGCCATAGAGTTTATGTTAAAAGATAGTTCCTGGGAATCTGGCGGTGGCGCAGCAGGTTTAGCGCAGGTGGCGCTAAGTGCAAGAACTGGCTTGAGGATCCCAGTTTGAGCCCCCGGCTCCTCACCTTCAGGGGAATCATTTCACGGGCTGTGAAGCAGGTCTACAGGTGTCTTTCTATCCCCCTGTCTTCCCCTCCTCTCTCCATTTCTCTCTGTTCTATCCAACAACCACAATATCAGCAATAACACAATATAATTACAACAATAAAACAACTAGGGCAACAAAAGGCAAGATACAAAAAAAAAAAAGGAATAAGATAGTTCCCACTTCCCTACACCTTAGAGTCTTTGTTAAATGATAAGTTCTTTTCCCCCATGAATATATAATAATAAATGAATAGGAAAGATACATCCCCCAATACTCAGTTGGCTAAGGCACCAAACCTCTTTTTCTATAAAGCATTCAAATCAGATGCCCTGCTAACCACGAGAAGCAGATTGTTTGTGTTTCTTCCACAGGAATCCCGGAAAAAACCATCTGGACCCCTGCACACCCTGACATCACCCACTAGATGGCACGACTACAGTGGCACACACCCCCGAAACCCTAGATGTCACCTAACGCGATCTGAAGAACCTGATTCACATACTCCAAGGACAGAACTTTTTTACTGCCTGTCTGCCTTTCCTGCTTCTGCTTTGCCTGTCACATTTTGGCAGTTCCAGCTCACAATCTACAGAAAAGCAGAATTCCAGAGGCTGACCTTCCTCATGCAGCATTTCATCCCCTGCCATTTCTCCCCCTAATTGCCTACTTTGGACTGAGACTTCTATCGGACTTGTTGATATACCCTTTGGACACTTTAGACAATTTTACAGCAGCTTCCTTCCCTTCACATTGCTGGTTTTTCATAGACTGACCCTGAGTAGTTCATAGACTTTACACACTGTTGCCCTGGGCATTAGATAAAAGGAAAGGGGGAGATGCTGGGAAATTGTGCCAATGCAGTCACATCTGCCATGTTGTCCCCTCAGGCTGCTGCTAGTTCCTGTGAGAGTTGGGACATTCTCAGAGTGCCTGTTCAACCATGTTGTGCCCTCAGAGTATTGTCTATATCCCCGCTATATTTGGAGTGCTTTGGTTACTCCTCCCCCCTCCCATTCTCATGAGAGTTATTATCCTATCCTGGAGTGCGATGGTTACTCCTCCCCCTTCCCATTCTCGTGAAAGCTGCTCCTATAAAAGCCTTTCTTCTTCCGCACCTTGTTCTCTTGGCAGCGCTTCACTCCGGTGTTCAGACGCAGGAAAGGTTACTGCGTGAGGCGGCCATTTTCGCTACCTCCACATGGCCCAACCTGCTTCTCTAGCACCCAACTCTGAGGTGCCAGTGCAAATAAAGATTTGTGTTTCCTCTTCGCTCCGGACCCCTCCTCTCTCTCTTCTCCGTGGCCCGCATTCAACAACAGGGAATTGTGTGGAATTGTACCCCTCCTATCCTATGGTTTTGTTAATTAATCCTTTATTAAATAAAAAAGAAAAAAAACTCAATATTCACTACAATAGCAGTTTGTCAGAATTTAGGCTAATAAAAGATTTTCTTTTTTCAAAAAAAAAAAATAAGCGCACATGGCAAGAAGCTCAAAGACTGCTCAAGAATCCTGGTTTGAGCCCCTTGGCTCCCCACCGGCAGGGAGGTCACCTGAAAGTGGTGAAGCAGGTCTGTAGATGTCTATCTTTCTCTCCCTCTCTGTCTTCCCCTCCTCTCTCAATTTCTGTCTGTCCTATCCAGCAACAAAGAGCAAACAACAATAGCAATACCAGGAATGATAATAATAATAAACAACAAGGGCAACAAAAGGGAAAAAATAGCCTTTAGGAACAGGAATACCCTTCATAGTGCAGACACCGCACCCCAGTGAAAACCATGGAGGAAAAGGAAAAAGAAGAAGGAGGAGAAGGAGGAGGAGGAGGTGGAAGAGGAGGAGGAGGAGAAGTCAGAATGTATTTTTTCTTATCATATAATATATGAACTCCAAAAATGATCATATCTCTCAAAATGAATGTGGATAATATGTGGTGTAATTTTGGATTTGGAAAAGATATACCTGAGTATGGAGAACATGGAAGTACAGGAGACAAAGAAAGTTTAGTAGTGTTAAGAAAAATAATAATAGTATAGTATTTTCAAATTTAAAATGTTTTCCTTTTTTTCTTCTTCAGTATCCTTTCCATATATCTAAGGTGGCCAAGATTACAGCAATTATGTGGAATGGCAATATTTTAAGTATCAAAAGTTAGATTTGGAATGAGTGTCCTTAAGCTGTTCTATAGTTTCAAGGGACCAAGAAAGCAGAGGCACAATCATCAGTATTTAGGACTACAAATCTGGGTAGCAGGGTGAGTCAAGAAGAGAAGAATATGATAAAGAGAAGAATTGTATGAAGTTCTTCTGAATAGTCAGACTGCAATATCACAAGTTCCTATACATACTATTTCATTTACTGTATATATTAATCACATACACACACACACACCTGTCACTGGGGCATAGGGCCTACTCTCTGCAGCATTTATTCCTTTCTCCTCCGCTTTATCTTTCTCCTCCTCTTCTCCCTTCACCCCCCTTTCTTTTTCTTTTGATAAATGAGGAGAGATAGAAGATAGAGATAAGGTGAGACATCTGCAACACTACTTCACTGCTAATGAATCTTCTCCTCTAGAGGTGAATATCCAAGGAACCCATGTCTTCCTATATAATAACATATGTACTCTACTGGGTAAATCACACTCTGACACCTATATTAATTAGATCTTAAAACATGGGATCTAAAAATGATCAAGATACATACCTTCCTTCAATTAACTGGAAAATCTTTAAGGAAAGAGAGACATTCACTGTATCCAGCAATCATATTTACTGGTAAAATTGGTTCAGCTGCAATGGCAGTTATAACAGCTCATGACTGGTAACACTTATTTTTTAAAGTTTTTATTTATAAAATGGAAACACTTGGGATGAAACCATGACCAGAAGGACTACAGCAACCACAACTAAAACACATTCTAGAGGGTTATCATCCATTTTTAGTGTCACATAGCATTAATCAGAGAAGATGGACACTACTACTAACAAACTTGACAAGACCATAGGATGAGAGGGGTACAACCACACACTATTCCTAACACCAGAACTCCATATCCCACTGTCTTCCCCAATAGCTTTCCTATTCTTTAACCATCTGGATTATGGACCCAGGGACATTATGGGGTACATAAGGTAGAAGGTCTGGCTTCTGTAATTGCTCCCCCACTGAACATGGGCATTGACAGGCGGATCCATACTCCCATCCTGTCTCTCTCTTTCTTTAGTAGGACAGGGATCTGCAGAAATGGGGCTCCAGGACACATTGGTAGAAACACCTACTTAATAGTGGTTGGTAGAAAGGTAAACCTGAGCTAAAGTTTTCTGGGTGCTACTTGAAGTATAAATAGACCTTTTAACAGATGCAATTTTGATAAAGAAAGTAATTTAAGGGGGCTGGATGGTGGCACAACTAGTTAAGAGCACATAGTACTAAGTGTGAGGAGTTTGAGGCCCCATATCCCCACCTGTGTGTATGGGGGGGGGGCACTTCACAAATGGTGAAGCAGGTCTGCAGGTGTCTCTATCTCCCCATCCTTTCTCAATTTCTTTCTATCCTATCCAATAAAATGGGGGGGTGGCCACCCCAGAGCAGTGAATTTGAGGTACTGGCACTGAAACCTTCTCCCTCTCCCTCTCCTCACAGACATCACTGTGTTCAATTAAGATCCAAGTTCAAGTCCCCAATCCCACCACTGTGGAGAGAGAGATTCACAAAAAGTGAAACAGTGCTATAGATGCCTCTTTTTTGCTTTCTCTTTCTTAATCCCTCTCCCCTCTCAATTTCTTTCTGCTGTATCAAAAAAAAAAAAGTGAGGGGTACTGGGAGTAGTGGAATCATCTTTCAGGTCATAAGCCCCAGGGGTTCCTTGGTGATAATATGAAAATAAGAAAGAAAGAAAGAAAGAAAGAAAGAAAGAAAGAAAGAAAGAAAGAAAGGACTGCATCAACTGAAAATACAACTCTGTGATTCACTTCCATCAAAGATGATGTTGTGAAGGTAACAATGTGTGACTTCTAAGACTAGCTCATAAAAGACATGGAGTTCTTCCCTCTATGGTATTACATGTTCCATAGGAAAGAAGATACTATGGAGCAAGGAAACACAGCAGACTTAAAAGAGATGTTTACAGGGTGAGAAACTTGTCTCCTGTTGAGTTATGTGTGGAAGCCATCTTGGAAGCAGACTTTCCCATTCAATTTAGGTCCTCACACAGCAGCAGCCTATGAGTGACTCTAAAATAGTTGAGCATCTATGAGTAACCCTAGACAGCAGAGCTGAGTCTGTATCCCTAACCATCAGAAACTATGTCAGATTCCAAATGTGTGCTGTTATAAGATAATATATTTTGGTGCCTTTCTAGCTTCGCAGGCAGGAGACAGACGACCAGAGACTCATGGCTGAGCTGTACGCAGTATCTCTTTATTTATGTGGAACGCAGCACAATCTAAGCCAAGTTAAACTAAACTAACTATAATCACAATCCTGTCCATATATATACTTGCCAAGTAGGGTGGAAACAGGATGTGACATAAAGAGGGTGGAGCAAAAAGTGACTGGTGCAAATCAGGGTGTACTAAGAGAGGGGGCGGAGCAAAAATACATCATGAACCAGTGGGGATTAAACCAATGTCCTACAGGCAGAGCAGTGCTTAGTTAACAGTGGTTATGTAAATAGAATACAGTGTTATGCAGGGGGGATTAAACCAATGAAACAGAAGGGGTTTTTAGAAGCAGAATTAGAAGCATACCAACACTTTGGAGTAAGCTGTTGTGTGTCAAATAAATGATTAATATAAATAACAACAAACAAGAATATACTGAGTGTCTCTTATGTGTCCAGATATTTCAAAAAAATCCTCACATAGTGACTATGATTTTCTTCTCAGATGAGTAAACTCATTTTTATACAGGTTATGTAACTGGCTTAACTTTAATATATGTTGAATACTTAGTGAACTATTAAAGGTAAAGTCTCCATCTGTGTATCCCAACTCTTACACATGTTATTTAGTTATTGTATTAGCTAATTTCCTTACTAGGTTATAAACCTCACAAAATATTGGGAGATATTATATCCATGTTACTAGAATATATCAGGATGCTTAGAACAAAGTACACCTGTAATAAATACTAAAATAAAGTGAATATTTGAATAATGAATTATTAATGTAACAAATCACTACTTATCACTTATTTTCTTCTAGACATGAGCTTTTAGATCATATGTGAGTTGTGCATGATAAGCAGTCTCATTTTAGCTTGATATGTGTGTGTCCTTTTAATTGTGAAAAAATAGATTTTATCTTATTGCCAATTTCAGATGTCCTAGTCTAATTCAGATGCCCACTGTCTCACAAATTTTTACTTAATTCCAAGAAAAATTGGAAATAACCTAAATGTCCAACATTAAAAATAAATAAAGTATACACTGAAGAACACTGTCATTTTACACAACCACTAAAATCATAAAATTACTTTGAATCCGGAATACTGCTTCAAAGAAGATTTAATTGAGAATAGTAGAAACAAAGTAAAACTTAGGCAAATTTGCATTATATATATAGTGACTTAGAAAAATAATTATATATATAATATATAATTAAACATATATATATATATATGTTTGTTTTCCATTCCACGGACTCAAAAGCATATTTTTCAGTTCTGAAGTTAGTAACATATAGATAGTATTGTGACAAATAACATTGATATTTTACTTAAAATATCAAGGAAATAAACCCTTTACATTTTCTTTCTTTTAACCAGAGCACTGCTCATCTTTCGCTTATGGTGGTACAAGGAACTGAACCAGAAACTCTGGAGCCCCAGCTATGAGAGTCTTTTTGCATATACATTATGTTATCTCCCACACTCCCCTTAAATTTTTTTCTATAATGACTTCTACCATAACATAATAAACACTGAAAGTTCATTTCATGAAGAAATTTGTTCTTGAAGTAAGACTGGCATGTCAAGGATTATGGTGTGCTATGCCAATGGCATCACATGACATTGAATATGTCACCCATCACATGGTAAAATCATCTGATGAATAGTAGACTCTGACCAGAATTCTGGGGTTGAAAGTGCCTGAATACATTATAAATAACCCCTAAATATTTAAGACTGCTGCACACAGAGGTGGTGTCTGTTAGAGTTTTGGAGTAACATACTTAAGGCCCTTAGTTGCATATGTCAGAGTGCTGTTCTGGTCTCTTTTTTGTATGTTTGATCTCACAAAATAAATAAAATTAAATTAAAAATTAATATATATTATATAAGAGAGTTAAGATATAAATCCAAACAAGTTATTGACTAATCAGGAACCTAAAGTCTGGAGAAGTACAGATGAAGAGTTGGGTGGGGGGAGAGAGGGACTCCATTCCATAGATAGCTAGTAGGCATATTTTGGTTATATTCTAAAGGGCCTCTGGCTATACTAGTTTTTTTTTTTTTCCTCCCTGAGACTAAAATCTGATATGCAGGTGGATCCTAGTTATTGTCTGGGGAGATGATGTCATGGCTGGAAAAAGGACCAGAGAGCTGGATCAGGGAAGAGAGTAGCTCCCTAATATTGTTGACTGTAAACCCCATCAATTTGATCTGATATGGAGCCCATATTCAGCTTAGAAGCCTATGTGACTTCTGCATCCCTGTAGATCTGAGCTCGTATTCTGTGGTCATCAGTAGAAACATTCCAAGCTGCCCAATATCAGGACCCATCTTCCTCAGGTGTAGCATAGAGTATGTTGTCCAGCCTCCCTTTGGAGGATGGAACATTCTCTACCGTTGTTGATCCAAGTTGTCAAGGTGCTATGAGGAGCCCACAAAAGGGTCTGTTTTGTTGTTCCTGATACAGATGACCAATAACAATGGAGAGAGGGATTTATTTGATGTCTAGGCCCTTCATGTCTGTTTGGGAATCTCAGGACTCCCCGAATAGGGCCCCAGCTGATGGGGTAGCCAGGTAGTGACTAAAGAGTCATCCTTAAAGTATGCCAGTTATTCATCTTGCCCTTATTCAGCTTTTGCAGTCCTTGCTTTGATAAGGATAGCTTGAGAGTGAGTGAGGGAAGTATAATAGGAAATAGATGAGGAGAATATCTAAGTAGACACTACTTCATTATGAACTTCCTACTTACTCACTGCAGACTATTGTGTAATTTTGCTTTCAGATATATATATTTGCCCTAATTTATGGCTACATATGAACATATGCCCTATCTCATGGGACCTGGTCTATATCTAGATTTTGAGATTTTGTTGGCAAGTGAACCACCTAGAATGGAATTAGAGAATACTATGAAATGAAAGGTCTCACCTGAGTAATAAGCCTGAAGGGTTGGCATTCCATGCTTTATGTCTCTGGACACAGTCTGAAGTAAAGCATACCAAGGTGGTTGCGTTGACTAGGTTGGGATCAGCAGATGCGATATCATTTTGTATGAATTGAGAGAAGCATGCAGGAAAGTGAGCCCCCATTTTAGAGGTTCTAGGACTGAAAATATAGGCTCTAAAAAAGGAAGCAGGAGGTTCCTGCTATGTTAGGGTTTAAGAAGCAGTAAATAGTTATAGCTATAATCATATTATTTGGCAACTGGGTTAACTTTGAAAAATTCCTTTGTTAGGATTTGCTGTATCGTACACAACATCAACATAATTTATGTCCTTTGACATTATTTGTATATAGTTGTGTCACTGGTTGCTTCTGTTCTCCCTGGTCTAAGCTTGTAAGAGAGTTAACATATCAAAGAGTCAGACTATGGTATGTGCATTAAAAAGTTTAAGACATTCAATCAATTTTTCCCCTCTCATATTAATTAAATAGTGATTTATATGACTACATACTAATAGGAGTGTACATAAACACCATTCTCACCACCAAAAGACTGTGTCCCATCCCACCCACCCCCACCATCCCACCACCACCCTCTGCTCGCCCCATGAAGCCAAACATACACTCTCACCCTCAGCCCAGGGTTTTTACTTTGGTGTCCTGCTCCAAATTCAGTCAAATCCTGCTTTGTGTTTCCCTGTCTGTTCTTCTTCCGCAATCTCTGTTTATGAGTGGGATCATCCCATACTCATCTTTATCTTTCTGACTTAGCTCATTTAACATAATTCCTTCTAGCTCCATCCAAGAAGTGTCAGAGAAAGTGGGTTCATTATTATTAATAGCTCATAGTATTCCATTGTGTATATATACCAGATCTTTCTCAGCCACTCATCTGTTGCTAGGCACCTGGGCTGCTTCCAGGTTTTAGCTACTATGAATTGTGCTCCTATGAAAATAGGGGTACACACATTTTTTTGATTGGGTGTCATAGAATCCTTGGGGTATATCCCTAGTAGAGGGATTACTGGGTAATATGGAAGGTCTATGTCTAACCTTGTGAGAGTTCTTCAGACTCCTCTCCACAGAGGTTGGATCAATTTACATTCCCATGAGCAGTGCAAAAGGGTTCCTCTGTCCCCACAGCCACTCCAACATTTGTTGCTGCTGTTCTTTTTGATGCATGCCATTCTCAAAGGAGTGAGGTGGTATCTCAGTGTTGTCTTTATTTGCATTTGTCTGACAATCAGTGACCTGAAGCAATTTTTCATGCATCTGTTAGCCTTTTGGATCTCTTCTATAGTGAATGTTCTGTTCATATCTCCTTACCATTTTTAGATGAGGTCATATGCTTTTTTGTTGCTAAATTTGCTAAGCTCTTTCTACATTTTGGTTATAATTCTTTTGTCTGATGTATTATTCCTGAATTGTTAATTGAATGATAAAGAATGCTTCACATTCTGGTGCTATTCTATACATTCAGTTTCCAGTGGTGATATAACAGTATTGTGTCTCATTAATTATAAATTGAGGTCTACAAAATTTATCTGACTTACTCAATTGGTTAGGGTATGGTTTTCTCATGTGAGACTGTTTAGCTTGAAACATTTCTCAGAAATTTAAACATATATGACACAGAAACTTTGCTTAGTCTCTCTATAAAGAGATCCAAAAGAGGTCTAACTAGCCATAGGCTTAGACTGTTACAAGGGCCAAGTAAGATAGCACTTGGTATGGTACTGTCATGTGATAATTTAATCATTGTTCTTTAATTTTGATTGCTTACCTATCAACCTAGAGTGATTAAGTGTAAAATGCCAAACTATTTCACCGTCTCCAAATTTGACATTCTCTGAGCCATTACTCAATGGTCATATGGTACTACCACTCCTATGAGAAAAGGATATGACCATAGATAAATCATTTTCTATCTCTGAGGATCTATCTCATCTACAATGAAACAAAGGTGATTAGACTGAATTTGTCAGACTCTAAAAAATCTTCTAATTCTGAAATTATATATTTATTGTTTTTTATTCACTCATTTATTTATCTTTCTTGACAGTTCATCATGGAAAATGAGTAACCTCAGGACTTTATAGTATACGAAGGTTGTCTTTACTCAAACACAGCACAGAATTTTGTATAATACAATCAACAACCATGAAACAAACAAAAATGTTAAGGGGTCTGGTGGTGGTAGTGCACCTGGTTCAGGGCACAAATTACAATGTACATAGACTAGTTTCAAGCCCCTGTTCCCCACCTGCAGTGGGGGAAGTTCCAGGAGCAGTCAAACAGTGCTTCAGTGCTTTCTCTCTCTCTTTCTTTCTCTCTCTCCCTGTATCTCCCTGTCTCTATCTCACTTTTCCCCTTCTCAATGTCTCTCTGCCTCTATCCTAAATAAATAAATAAATGCTTTTTATAATAAAATTATTGTTAGAGGTAGAGAGAGATGAAAGTTTTCAAGACTCCAAAAGGAAATAATCTACTTCCCAATGTACGGACTTAGAAAAAGTTTAAGTGAAATTAAGGAGCTCTTATAATAGGTCTTATAAAGCAAATTGATGAATTCATATGTGATTTTAGACAGCATATAATTGCACATATAATTAAAACAGAACCTCATGGATCATGCAGTAGGCCAACGATGATTCTAAGAACACTTGACAAACAACAGAGCACGCTTGATCTGCATCAACTTGTGTTGCGATAAAAATACGGAAACATGGTAGCCAGTCAAAACAGCAAGGTCTGTGGGCTGGGCAGTGTCCCACTGGGTGAAATTCACATAGTAGGAAGCACAAGGTCCTGTGCAAGGATCCAGGTACATTCCCTAGTTCCCTACCTGCAAAGGGGATGCTTCACAAGTAGTGAAGCAGGTCTACAGTGTCCATCATTTTCTCTCCCTCTTTATCTCCCCCTTCTCTCAACAATTTCTCTCTGTCCAATTCAATAAAATGGAAAAACTGGCCACCAGGAACAGTGGATTCCTAGTCCTACCATTGAGGTATTGAGGTATTGAGGCACTGAGCCCCAGAGATAACTCTGGAGAAAAAAAAAAGCGGCAAAGTCTGAGCAAGGACAAATTTGTGCAAAAGAAAAGGAAAAAAGAAAAAGTCAAAGAAGCTCTTGTCCATCTAAGTTTAAAGTTTGAAGGCTGAGAATGACTGTATCACCTTTTTCAAACCCCAGAAAGCTAGAGAAGAGAAGCCAACAGGAGAACTGTGGTATTCATGGGCACAAGATGGCTATGGCTGTGGCAAAGTCAGAGCAGATGCTACTCTACATGAAAGCCAGGCTCATTTCACATAAAGGAATTTTTTTTTTCTTTTTTCACCAGATCATTGCTCAACTCTGACTCATAGTTCTTCTTCTTCTAGTGTTTGCCCTTCTTCCGTAGCCAGTCAACAGCGTCAGGTTGAGCCTGATGTCTGCTTGTTTCTGGCTTTGAAAGTGACTGGGATCCATGTGGATTCAGGATCCATGTGGATTCCATGTCGGCTAGGAAGGATCGTCAGTTTCCCCAATAAATGGGTACTCACGGGATGCACCACGAGAAGGTCGATCCAATGCATCATAGTGATGCAGGGGTTTGAACCTGGGACTTTGGAGCCCCAGGCATGAAAGTCTCTTTTGCATAACCATTATGCTTTCTACCCTTCCCAGATAAATAGCTCTTCACTGATTGCTATCCCAAGTACTCACAAGGCACCTCCTCCACCAGATGTTGTTAGTGACTATGCACAAAAATGAATTTAATCCCCTAGCCCTGACCTCTAAGCAGTTTAGTTCTTAGCAATGAAAGCTAATGCCTTCAGAGTAGGAAAAGCTGGGTTTATCCTGTAGAGCCTCTGTATTAAGAACTATGGTGCACACTCTCTGAAAGTAACTAGATCCTAGTCTCCATCTAGAAAAGAGTGTCCTAGCACTACTGGAGACAAGTACATGACTGCACTCACATCTGTCCTGACAAGATGGAGGTGAGCAGCGGAATTCAGTCAGAATGTGGTCTTTATTGATTTTTCTCCAAAAGTAACTAATGATGATGATGATGGGGCGATATTATTAGACAAAAGAGAGAAAAGAGGGTTTTCTGAATTTGTGATGAGGAGAATGTAGATGAGAAAGAAGGGAAAATGTTGTTCTTCCTGATGTGATGACCTACCAAGCTATCTTTATAACATTGATATCGTATTTCCTCCTTATAAATGAAATTTGATATTAAGCTCAACACTCAAAATTATAATTAGTTATTAGGATCGTTAAGATTATGTGGGAATCAGAAGATCAGAGTCCTAGCATATGGGAACACTACTTCACAATAAGATCAGAGATTTTTAGAGGCATTTTAATGAATTAGAACTGGAGTTTTAAAACTACATGACCATCAAGTTGTCTTTGTCTGAGTCCCATTTCTCAGAGAACCAGGGATTTTGCTGTGTGGGGGCAATCACCGTGGAATCAGTACAGCATGCTTCTCATTCTGAGTTTTCAATTATTTATCTTTCTTGCCTTATTGGACTGGAGAGACCCTCCAACAAAATTTTGAATAATAATTTAATATACTCTAGGTTTATTTTCTGTTCTAGGTTTTAGAAACTGAGATGGAAGGAGGAAGCAGAGGAGAGAAAAAGGTAGACATCTGCAACATTGCTTCAAAACTTGTGAAGTTTCCTGCCAAGGACTTGAACCAGAGTCCCTCTGCCTGGTAACTTGTACACACAACCAGGTGCAGTACCACTATACAGCCTCTCTGCTCTAGATTT
Source organism: Erinaceus europaeus (assembly GCF_950295315.1). Classification (NCBI taxonomy): domain Eukaryota; kingdom Metazoa; phylum Chordata; class Mammalia; order Eulipotyphla; family Erinaceidae; genus Erinaceus; species Erinaceus europaeus. Next base: position 99,397,624 of record NC_080162.1, on the reverse strand, counting down.
TTATACTTAATGCATTGTTTGTGAGTATGGGAATGCTTAGTTTTATTCCTTGTTTGCTCTGTGTTATAGAAATTAATATATCTTTGTTAAAAAAATGTCATTGCCTCTGTGATTCCATGATCATGGTCTTGAACACTGTTGTTCTTCACAGGAAGTTGTTTGCACTATAATCCTTACACTGTATGGTAACAACTGGCAGTATATTTGTAATACTCTAAATAAAATAGACTCACTCAAAGGCAAAGCTCCCAATCAATACTTTATCACATTCAGTTAGAGAAGCAGAAAAAAGTTTAAGTCCTTGTAGGATTTAGATACCAGGAGGGAAAAGTAAATTAAGAGATCATAAAGGATTAAAGCACATGCTTAATATTCTGAACTTGGATCAATAGGGGAGTGGCATATGATTCAAATGTGAGAACAGAAGACTTTTGGGAAAAGATGTAGTATTGTAAGGCAGGATAACAAGATTCAGGAAATTCCCACTGCAGTAGTTCTCTCTGTTTTCACCATGATTTTAATGTGATCACTTGCTAAAGTGATCTCATGCTGAAAATGAGTGCCCTGATATTCTTTTTCTACAACAACAACAGCAGCAGTAACTACTTCAACTATGACTATGACTATGACTACGACTACTGTCATTAGTGATTAAATAATGATCAACAACACTGTGGGATAAGAGGAGTACAATTACCACACCAGAGTTCTGTATCCCATTCCTTCCATTGGAGGTTTCCCTATTCTTTATCCTTCTCAGAGTATGGACCAAAGATATTTATGGGATGCAGAAGATGGGAGGTCTGCCTTCTGTAATTGCTTCTCTGCTGGACATGATGCCCTGCTGTTCTTAAAATTGAGTGGTTGTCACTTAGAACTGAGTGACTTTAGGTAGAGATATCCAAATTCTTGACTAAGAAGTCTCCTTAAAGTGTAGGAACCTGTACTTTAACTCATTTAAAGGAATAGAACCATTTGAACCCAAGAATGTTCTACTGTATGAATTGGGAAAAGAGATTGCATTGGAAGAGCATCATCTAAACATTGCATTATGTTCTTATGAATGAATAGAGATAAAGATGGCCACAGAAAACATCACAAGTCTACTAGAGAAAGAAGAACAAAACAAAACAAAACAAACAAACAAAAATGTCATACTCATGGTGAACTTTGCTATTTGCTGCTCTGGGTTTTCACCCTTTACAGAAATTGATGCTAGAACTTATAAACAAATATGTCTTCTGAGACTCACATGTCATGAAGTGAAGAAATATTTTTTATTCTTCTTAGTGTTTGTCAAAAGAATTCATTATTTATTAGGGACTTAACATTTTTTTCAAAAAAATAAATAAATATTAAGTTTTATGAGCCTACAGAGAGGATAGAAACAAGCTTCCAGGATCTGTGTATTGGACTGGTGCCTAATTTCCATGAGGAAGAGAAAAAAAAAAAAAATCTGCCCAGTAAATGAATTAGAGGGTGAATTTGATGTTCCTATAGAGACAAATTTAGGAAAGAAGGGTAAAGAGCAAGATAAACTGAATCTCATGAGAGAGAAATATAACCAGGGGACAAAGCAATTGCTCTGAAGTGGAGAGCATATACAACAAAAGATGAAACAAAAAGTTTGATTTTACCATGCTGAGTTTATATGATACAAACCGTTTCTATTTGTCTCTATAAAATCACCTTTGTTTTAGAGTTCTTGTAGTGAAGATTGGGGTTATGAAGGATTCAGATAATAGCCTGAAATTATATAATTGATTAAAGATTTTTTTCCCCTAGAAATCATGAGGAATGACAAGCTGTCTTTCTGTCTGTTGATCTTTCTGTATTCTCTCTGACCAAGGGTGAACGAAGTCTAAAAAATTCCTCAAGTTTCAGTTAAATATAAAGTTATGTCAGAATTATTAGTTTATCTGTGTAAACTGAAGTATGAAACTGCATAGTGTTAGAAAATATGTGTCTTAATCCTCCTAGACAATAATTTCAGCCTACCTGCACACTAGCTGTCAGGCCCAGGCAAAAATTAGTAAAGTCACATATCTGTCAGAATATTACTAGACTTCCAAGCTCCTTTCAACACAAAGACCCCAAATCTCGTCTGCTATACTCTTACCTTGAGGTTCCTGACTATTAAGCACTTTATTTTGCTTTATGCCTAAATGCTTTTCAATCACTAAGTTGTAGATGCTACCAAGATGCCAACCTGACTTCCCTGAGCAGTTGACCTCACCCATGTGTCCTGGAAACCTACCTCCCCATAGCCATACCCCACTAGGGGAGGATGGAAACAGGCTGGGGGTATGGATTAACTGGTCAACACAATGTCCAGGGCAGAGGCTATTGCAAAGGCTAGACCTTCCCCATTCTGCACCCCATAAAGATCTGTGGCCCATATTCTCAGAGAGATGAAGAATAGAAATGCTCCCAATAGAAGAGATAGGATACAAACCTCTGGTGGTGGGGATTGTGTGGAATTGTACCCCTTTTATCCCACAATCTTGTTAATCATTATTAAATCACTAATAATTTTTTAAAGCAAGAAAGTATGTGTCTATAGTGTTAAAGAGAGTTTGTTAAGTATTCCCTTACTTCCTGGAAAAAATGTGATTGGCTATCTGTTCATTCTGGTAATCCATATCCAAGATATTTCAAGCAACATAGTATCACCCTAAGAAAAATGTCTTGAGGGGTGATGCAAGAGAAAGTCAGGATGAAGATTATGTTTATTTCTCCTTGACTTTCCCATAAAGATGGAGATTTTGAGTGTGGCTCTATAACTAGAAATAGCAATAAGACCTGGACATGTTTAGAAATCTAAAATATTGGTTACATTTTGAGTGTAGGAGGCAGAAATCTGTGTTATAAGAAATACTTCTGGGACAAAATACCTGACCAATCAGGGCCTCAGTCTTGCCTGAGCCACCAGGTTCCAGATGCTATCATAATGCTAACCAGAATTTCCTGGACAGATGACACCACCAATGTGTGCTGAAGCTCCGCTTCCTCAGAGCCCTGTCCCACTAGTGAAAGAAAGAGACAGGCTGGGAATATGGCTTGACCTGTCAATGCCCATGTTCAGTGGGGAAGCAATTACAGAAACCAGACCTTCCACCTTTGGCACCTCATAATAACTCCCAGAGGGATAAAGAATAGGAAAGCTATCAGGGGAGAGCATGGGATACTCTGGTGGTAAGAATTGTACCCCTCTTATCTTATGGTCTTGTCAGTGTTTCCATTTTATAAAGAAATACCTTAAAATAAAATTTAAAAAAAGGAGCCCTTCTGATGTAAACTAAAGTGTTAGAACAATACCCTAAGACAGTGGATTTAAAATCCACTACCCATCTCCCTCAGGTGTAGCATATATTATGTTGTCCAGCCTCCCTTTGGAGGATGGATCATTCTCTACCCTGGTTGATCCAAGTTGAGGGCAAGGTGCTATGGGGGCCCACAAAGGGGTCTGTTTTGTTGTTCCTGATAACAGATAACTGGCAACAATGGAGAGTGGAATTTATTCAAGGTCTAGGCCCATCATGTCTGTTTGGGAATCTCAGGACTCTCTGAATAGGGCCTCAGCTGATGGGGTGGCCTGATAGTGACTAAAGAGTCATCGTTAAAGTATGCCAGTTTCTTCCCCTTGTTCAGCTTTTGCAGTCCTTGCCTAGGATAGCTTGGGAGTGAGTGAGGGAAGTATAATAGGAAATAGGTGAGGAGGGTATTTAAGTCTAAGTAGACACTGTTTCATTATGAACTTCATACTCATTCACTGTAGACTATTGTGTACTTTTGTTTTCAGGTATATATTTTGGGGCAGCTTGGAACATTCCTACTCATGACCATGGAATGTGAACTCGGATTTACAGGATTGCAGAGGACACATAAGCTTGTAAGCTGAATATAGGCCCCAGATCAGATCAAATTGATGGGGTTTACAGTAAAAAATACTTATACACCTTTCACATATTTGGGAGATACTCTCTTCCTTGATTGAGCTCTCTGGTCCTTTTTCCAGCCATGACATCATCTCCCCAGACAATAACTAGGATCCACTTGTGTATCAGATTTCAGGAAGGAAAGGGCATAGGCCCTTTGGAATATAACCAAAATATACCCACTAGCTATCTACAGAATGAAGTCCCCCCCCCCCCAACTCTTCATCTGCACTACTCCAGCCATTAGGTCCATGCCCAACAATGTGTTCTGGAGCTCAGATTCCCCAGAACCCCTCTCCACTAGGGAAAAAGGCAGACTGGGAGTATGGACAGAGCAGTCAACACCCTTGTTCAGCAGGAAAGCAGTTACAGAAGCCAGACCTTCCACCTTCTGCATCCCATAATGACCTTGTGCCCATACTCTCAGAGAGTTAAGAACAGGGAAACTATGGGGCGGGGGGGGGGGGGGGGAATGGGATACGGAGTTGTGGTGGTGAGAATTGTCTGGAGTTGTACCCCTCTTACCCTATGGTTTTGTCAATGTTTCCTTTTTTATAAATAAATTAAAAATAAATAAATAAATAAATAAGATTCATTGCCATAGAGCTGTTGCCTAAAATCTATTACTTTTACTAATACTTAACTGAAAGTATGTCCTTCAATTTTAAATACAGTCCAAAAAGCATGATAATATTTTTACAACTCTTTTATTAAAGGGGGTTGTGGATAATTGTTTAGAGTACAATTATTGAAACATGGATCTATTCCCCACTCCCCATAGAAGGTTTTCACAGAATACATTCAGAGCAGCACCCCAAGGCTCTCTCTACTCTCTTCCTTCATCTTCCTCCCAAGAATCCTTAAGCATGATATCACCAATAGCTGCAGGTTGTGTTGTGTTGTGTTGTGTTGTATTGTGTTATTATCAGGGTTATTACTGGGACTTTCCCCCTGTATAATTTTACCATATTGGGTAGACTCCTCTTTTATTCTTTTAGATTTAGGGTGAGAGTTGGAGAGGGAGAGAGATTAAAGGGAGAGGGAGAGGCCAAGAGAAAAGACATCATCACAGACTGTTTCACCATTGGTGAAACGAACTCTTTCGCATAGTGTTTCTATATGGTGATGGAGATCTCAAACATGAGTTCTCCTGCATGGTGAAATTTGTGCTTTACCTCCTAATATACTTCCTGACCACCATCAGGTTATTTTAATAGACTAATATAATTTATCATTTATTCAGATGTGATTTGCACACTTTACAATTCACCCACTTACAGTGTACTAATCAATTATCTTAGTATATTCTCAGCACCATAATTTAATTCAGATTATTTTTTTTTCTCCATTGACTAACATTAAACATTCATGAACTTGGCCAGGTGGTGGAGTACCTGTTTGAGCACACATGTTGCAATGTGCAAGGACTCGGACTCAAGTCCACCTACAGAGGGAAAGCTTTACAAGTACTAAGGCAGTGTTGCAAGTGTTTCTCTGTCTCTCTCCCTCTCTATCACCCCCTCCACTCTCAATTTCTCCCTGTCACTATCCAATAAATAAAGATTATTTTAATCTTTTTTATTATAAAAAGGAAACATTGACTAAAACATAGGATACAAGGGGTACAACCTCACGCAATTTCCACCACCAGAACTCTGTATCTCATCCCCTCCCCTGATAGCTTTCCTATTCTTTAACCCTCTGGGAGTATGGGCACAAGGTCATTGTGGGATGCAGAAGGTGGAAGGTCTGGCTTCAATAATTGCTTCTCTGCTGAACATGGGTGTTGACAGGTCGATCCATACTCCCAGCCTGCCTCTCTTTCTCCCTAGTGGGGAAGGGCTCTGGGTAAGTGGAGTTCCAGGACATATTGTGGGGTTGTCTGTCCAGGAAAGTCTGTTGGTATCATGCTAGTGATGAGGGTGAAGGGTTGACATTCCATGCCTGATGTCTCTGGACAGTCTGAAGTACAGCATGCTGAAGTGGTATTTGTTGGGTTGATTAATTTGGGATCAGAGGATGCAATATCATTTGGTATGAATTGTGTGAAGCATGCAGGAAATTGAGTCCCACCCTAGAGGTCCCAGGAGTGGGGTAAATATAGGCTCTGTAGAATAAGCAGAGGTTCCTGCTGTCTTAGGGTTTAAGAAGACAATAGATAGTATTGCTACAATCACATTTGGCAATTGGGTTAACTTTGAAATATCCCTTTGTTAGGATTTGCTGTATCATACACAACAACACCATACTTTATGTCCACTGACATTATTTGTATATAGCTGTGCCACCAGTTGCTTCTGTTCTTCCCTGGACTAAGCTTTTAAAAGAGTCAACATATCAAAGACTCAGCCTATATTTTAAAATGACTCAGTCTGTAATTTAAAAAGTTTGAGACATTCAATCAATTTTCCTCTCTCATATTAATTAAATAGTGATTTATATGACTACAAATTAATAGGAGTGTACATAAACACCATTCCCACCACCAAAAGACTGTGTTCCATCCCATCCCCTATCCCCTCACCCCACCCACCAACCCGTGAAGCTAAATGTCCACCCTCACCCTCAACCCAGGATTTTTATTTTGGTCCCCTACTCCAAATTCAGTCAAATTCTGCTTTGAGTTTCCCTCTCTGTTCTTCTTCCTCAACTTCTGTTTATAAGTGGGATCATCCCATACTCATCTTTATCTTTCTGACTTAGCTCACTTAGCATAATTCCTTCTAGCTCCAGAGAAGCTGGGTCAGAGAAGGTGGGTTCATTGTTCTTAATAGCTGCATAGTATTCCATTGTGTATATATACCACGGCTTTCTCAGCCACTCATCTGTTGTTGGGCACCTGGGTTGCTTCCAGGTTTTAGCTATTATGAATTGTGCTGCTATGTACACGTCTTCTTGGTTGGGAGTTATGGAGTCCTTGGGGTATATCCCTAAGAGAGGGATTACTGAGTCATATGGGAGGTCCATGTCTAGCCTTGTGAGAGTTCTTCACACTGTTCTCCACAGAGGCTGGGCCAATTTACATTCCCACCAGTATGCGGAAGGGTTCCTCTGTCCCTACAGCCTCTCCAGCATTTATTGCTGCTATCATTTTTGATGTATGCCATTCTCACAAGGGTGAGGTGGTATCTCAATGTTGTCTTTATTTGCATTTCTCTGACAATCAATGACCTGATTTTTTTTTTTTAATTTTTTATTTAAGAAAGGATTAGTGAACAAAAGCATAAGGTAGGAGGGGTACAACTCCACACAATTCCCAACACCCAATCCCCATAACCCACCCCCTCCCCTGATAGCTTTCCCATTCTCTATCCCTCTGGGAGCATGGACCCAGGGTCGTTGAGGGATGCAGAAGGTAGAAGGTCTGGCTTCTTTAATTGCTTCCCCGTTGACTGGTCGGTCCATACCCCCAGTCTGCCTCTCTCTTTCCCTAGTAGGGTGTGACTCTGGGGAAGCTGAGCTCCAGGACACATTGGTGGGGTCTTCAATCCAGGGAAGCCTAGCCAGCATCCTGGTGGCATCTGGAACCTGGTGATTGAAAACAGAGTTAACATATGAAGCCAAACAATTTGTTGAGCAATCATGGATCCCAAGCTTGGAATAGTGGAGAGGAAGTGTTAGGGAGGTACTCACTGCAAACTCTAGTGTAGTCCTGCTTTCAGGTATATATTTTGCAGTAGTTTATGGATACGTGTGCACATAAGCTCTCTCTCACAGAAACTGGTGTATATCTAGGTTATGGGACTTTGTTAGAAAGTGAACTACCTGAGATGAAATTAGAGTGTACTATTAAAGGAAAGGTCTCACCCGAGTAATGAAGCTGAAGGGTTGTCATTCCACACGTGAAGTCTCTGGATACATTCTGAGGTGAAGCATGTTGAGGTAGCAATCGTTGCTTTGGTTAGGTTGTGATCGGCAGATGCAATGTTATTTGGTTTGGATTGGGAGATGCATAGGGGAAAGTGGGCCCTATCCAAGGGTTCCAGGACTGGGGGAAGTAGGGGCTCTATAGTGAAGATGTGAGGTTCCTGCTGTCTTAGGGTTCAAAAAGACACTCAATAGTTAATATTATCATCACATTATTTGTTAATTGGGTTAACTTTGAAAAGTCCCTTTGTTATGGTTTGCTGGACAGTACCCAGTATCTTGTATATAGCTGTGCTATTGGAAGCTTCTAATCTACTTGGTCTAGGCTTTTGAGAGAGTCCGCATATCAAATACATAGCCTATATATTAAAAAGATTCAGTTTGTCTTTTGAGAAACTTTGAGACATACAATTGATTTCCCCCTCTCATATTAATTAGCTACTGATTAATATGTCTACATTTTGCTAGGAGTGTACATAAACACCATTCCCACCACCAAAGGACTGTGACCCATCCCTCCCGCCCACTCCCACCCCCCACTGGCCCAGGAAGCTACATGCCTACCCCTCACCACTGGGTTTTTACTTTGGTGCCCTACTTACAATTTGATCAGGTCCTGCTTTTAGTTTCCCTTTCAGATCTTCTTAGTCAGCTTCTGTTGATGAGTGGGATCATCCCATACTCATCTTTATCTTTCTGACTTAGTTCACTTAACATAATTCCTTCTAGCTCTGTCCAAGATGGGTCAGAGAAGGTGGGTTCATTGTTCTTGATAGCTGCATAGTATTCCATTGTGTATATATACCACAGCTTTCTCAGCCACTCATCTGGTGTTGGGCACCTGGGTTGCTTCCAGGTTTTAGCTATTATGAATTGTGCTGCTATGAACATAGGAGTACACACCTCTTTTTGGTTGGGTGTTATGGAGTCCTTGGGGTATAACCCCAGGAGAGGAATTATTGGGTCATATGGAAGGTCCATGTCTAGCCTTCTGAGAGTTTTCCAGACTGCTCTCCACAGAGGCTGTACCAATTTACATTCCCACCAGCAATGTAAAAGGGTTCCTCTGTCCCCACATCCTCTCCAGCATTTGTTGCTGCTGTCCTTTTTGATGTATGCCATTCTTACAGGAGTGAGGTGGTATCTCAATGTTGTCTTAATTTGCATTTCTTGGACAATCAACGACCTGGAGCAATTTTTCATATGTTTGTTAGCCTTTTGGATCTCCTCTGAGGTCAATGTTCTGTTCATATCCTCTGCCCATTTTTGGATGGGGTCATTTGCTTTTGTGGTGCTAAGTTTGCTGAGCTCTTTATATATTTTGGTGATCAGTTTCTTGTCTGATGTATGGCATGTGAAGATCTTCTCCCATTCTGTGAGGGGTCTCTTTGTTTGTGTGATAGTTTCTTTGGCTGTGCAGAAGCTTTTCAATTTGATGTAGTCCCATTGGTTTGTTTCTGCTTTAGTCTTTCTTGCAATTGGATTTATTTCATCAAAGATGTCCTTGAGGTGTAGGTGGGCAAGTGTTTTACCAATGTTTTCCTCTAAGTATTTGATTGTTTCTGGTCTAACATCCAGGTCTTTGATCCATTTGGAGTTGATTTTTGTTTCTGGTGAGATAAAGTGGTTCAATTTCATTCTTCTGCATGTTTCAACCCAGTTTTTCCAGCACCATTTATTGAAGAGAGCCTCCTTTTTCCATTTAATCCTTTGGGCCCCCTTATCAAAGATTAGATGCCCATAGGTGTTGGGATTTACTTCTGGGCTTTCAATTCTGTTCCACTGGTCTGTATGCCTATTTTTGTTCCAGTACCATGCTGTTTTGATGATGATGGCTTTATAATATAGTTTAAGGTCTGGGAGTGTGATGCCTCCATTTCTGTTTCTTTTCCTTAAGGTGGTTTTGGCAATTCTAGGTGTTTTCAGGTTCCAGATAAATGATTGTAGCGTTTGTTCTATTCTCTTAAAGAAGCCCGGTGGAACTTTGATGGGTATTGCATTAAATTTGTACATGGCTCTGGGGAGAATATTCATTTTGATGATATTTATTCTTCCAATCCATGAGCATGGGATATCTTTCCATTTCTTGGTATCAGTTTCTATCTCCTTGAGTAGCGACTCATAGTTTTCAGTATACAAGTCTTTCACTTCTTTGGTCAACTTTATTTCTAGGTATTTGATTGATTTTGCTGAAACAGTAAATGGGAGTGATTTCTGGATGTCTTCTTCTTCAGATTTAGTGTTTGCATAAAGAAATGCCACTGATTTTTGTACATTGATTTTGTAGCCTGATACCTTGCTATATTGCCTAACAACTTCCAGTAATTTTCTACTGGATTCTTTAGGTCTTTCTATGTATACTATCATATCATCTGCAAATAGTGAGAGCTTGACTTCTTCCCTTCCAATCTGTATCCCTTTGATTTCTTTCTCTTGCCTGATTGCTATGGCAAGAACTTCCAATACTATGTTGAAGAGTAACGGTGACAGTGGACAGCCCTGTCTTGTCCCCGATCGGAGGGGGAATGCTTTCAGCTTCTCTCCATTGAGTATGATGTTGGCTGTAGGTTTGCTATATATAGACTCCACTATCTTGAGGAATTTCCCATCTATTCCCATTTTCTGTAGAGTTTTGAGCATGAATGGGTGTTGGATTTTGTCAAAGGCTTTCTCTGCATCTATTGAGGTAATCATGTGGTTTTTGGCTTTGCTTTTATTGATGTGATGAATGACATTGATTGATTTACGGATGTTGAACCAGCCTTGCATTCCTGGGATGAATCCCACTTGGTCATGATGAACAATCTTTTTGATGTGTTGCTGTATCCGGTTGGCCAAGATCTTGTTTAATATTTTGGCATCTATGTTCATCAGAGATATTGGTCTGTAGTTTTCCTTTTTTGTTCTGTCCCTATCAGCTTTTGGTATCAGGGTGATGTTGGCTTCATAAAAGGTGGAAGGGAGTATTCCTGTTTCTTCAATCTTATGGAATAGCTTAAGAAGTATGGGTATTAACTGTTTCCTGAAAGTTTTGTAGAATTCATTTGTGAAGCCATCTGGTCCAGGACTTTTGTTGTTGGGGAGATTCTTAATAACGGTTTCAATTTCTTTGTCTGTGATTGGTGCATTTAGATTTTGTAGTTCTTCTTGGTTCAGTTTTGGAAGTGCATAGGTTTCTAGGAATTGTTCCATTTCTTCCAGATTCTCTAGCTTGGTGGCATATAGTTCTTTATAGAAGTTTCGCAGAATTCTCTGGATTTCTGTGGTGTCAGTTGTGATATCTCCTGCATCGTTTACAATTCTATTAATTTGAGTCTTCTCTCTTTTTTGTTTGGTGAGTCTGGCTAGGGGTTTCTCAATTTTGTTTAATCTTTCAAAGAACCAACATTTGGCTTCATTGATCTTTTGTATGGTTCTTTTATTTTCGATGTTGTTTATTTCTGCTCTAACTTTAGTGATTTCTGTCCTTCTGGTTGCTTTCGGGTTCCTTTGTTCCTCTTCCTCTAAGTCCTTGAGGTGTGTAGTAAGGTCGTTCATTTGGGCTTCTTCTTGGTGTTTAATATGTGATTGTATGGCTATAAGTTTCCCTCTCAGTACTGCTTTCGCTGTGTCCCAAATATTTTGATAGGTTGTGTCTTCATTTTCATTAGTTTCCAGGAACATTTGAATTTCCTGTTTGAGTGAGTCTCTGACCCAGTGGTTCTTAAGGAGCATGTTGTTTAGTTTCCAAATTCTATGTCTTTTAATAATTTTCCGTTTGTTGTTAAAAGTTAGTTTTACTCCACTGTGGTCTGAGAAGATACTTGGGATGATTTCAATGCTCTTGAATTTATTGATGCTGTCTTTGTGGCCTAACATGTGGTCTATCCTTGAGTATGTGTTATGTGGATTTGAAAAGAAGGTGTATTCCAGTTTTTTGGGGTGGAGGAGTCTGAAAATGTCCAAGAGGTCTAGTCTGTCAATCTCTTCATTCATTTCTCTTGTATCTTTATTGGTTCTCTGCTTTGTTGATCTGTCTAAGTGTGAGAGTGGGGTATTGAAGTCTCCCACTATTATTGTATTACTATTGATGTATTTTTGAAATTCTTTCAGTAGGTGTTTAATGTATTTAGATGGTCCCTCGTTGGGTGCATAGATGTTAATAATTGTTAAGTCTTCTTGGCTGATTGATCCTCTAATCATTATGTAATGTCCTTGCCTATCTTTTATTACTTTATTTAATTTAAAATCTATCGTGTCTGAGATGAGAATGGCTGTTCCTGCCCTTTTTTGTGGACCGTTAGCCTGTATGATAGTTTTCCATCCTTTCACTTTAAGTCTGTGTTTATCTTGTGACAGATGGGATTCTTGCAAGCAGCATATGGTTGGATTATGTTTTCTGATCCATCCCCCCACCCTGTGCCTTTTGATGGGTGAGTTTAAGCCATTGACATTTATTGATATTATGGATTTAATGTATTGTAGTGCCATTGTTCTAAAAAACGATTTGTTTACTCTGATATATTACAAGTATTATAGTGATGTTCTTGTTTATAAGAGGTCTTTTAGTACCTCTTTCAGGGCTGGCTTGGTGATAGTTGCCTCCTTTAACTGTTGTTTGTCTAAGAAGGTTTTGATCCCTCCATCTAGCTTGAATGAAAGTCTAGCAGGATATATTATCCTTGGTTGAAACCCTTTTTCATTCAGGGCTCGATAGATATCTTGCCACTCCCTTCTGGCTTTTAGAGTTTGAGTGGAGAAATCTGCAGAAAGTCTTATGGGTTTTCCCCTGTATGTGACTTTTTGTTTCTCTCTTGCAGCCTTTAGGATCCTTTCTTTATCCTTACTTCTTCTCATTGTGACTATGATGTGTCTTGGTGTTTTCAGGTCTGGGTTGATTCTGTTTGGTACTCTCTGGGCCTCTTGCACCTTGATGTCCTTTCTGTTATTCAGGTCTGGGAAATTTTCTTGTATTATTTCCTCTAGAATGTTTGCTTCCCCTTCCTCTCTTTCTTCCTCTGGCAGGCCAATTATACGAATGTTACTTCTTTTGAGATCATCCCATATGTCTCTGTTGTTGTTTTCAGTGTCTCTCAATCTCTTTTTAAGCTCTTTCACCTCTTTCTTAGTTTTCTCTAACTCATCCTCTGTCTGACTAATTCTGTTTTCTGCTTCTGTTAGTCTGCTTTCCCTTGCCTCAGCTTCTTTCTTCATTACAGCTATTTCAGCTTTCAGTTCTCTAATTGTCTCAAGATAATCAGTATTTTCCTTGGGTGTCTCAACTGTTGTTTCCCTAATACTGCCATTCCTTTCCTCCAATGTTGTTTTCATTTCTGTGATTAATAAGTTTATTATTGCTTCCATACTTTTCTTATCTATGGTTACTTCTGATTGATTTATGGTTTCTTCTGGGCTCTTGTCTTCATTCATTGGGGTAGCAGTTTTATTTGTTTTTAATCTACCCATATTTTTTTTATTTATGTGTTTCTCTCTCTCTCTTTTTTTTTAATGCTCTGTTGTTCCTCAGTTGTTGTGTTGTGAGCACAAGTAGCACTGTACTAAATACCTTTATGACAATTGCACTCACCAACCTCCGGAATTACAGTAGCAACTGAAGTAAGTATTGAAGGAGTTTAATCATTACCAGTTAGCCAAAAAATTTCTCCAGTCTGTGAAAAAATAGTAACCAAATCCCAGTGAAGAAAGAGAAAAGAAAGAAAGGATAGCAAGAATAGACAGTTATGCAAATCTACTATCCAGTGTATATTCTAGGGGTAACAAGAGTGTAAAGGGAACTAGAGCAGAGATACACACATAGAAAGTCCACTCTGGGTCAGATTTCTTCCCCAAAGTAATTCACAAATTCAGAAAGGCAAAGAAGAAAGAAGTGTATGACAGGATAAAAAAAAATAGTAATAATAAAAAATAAAAAAAGAGATAGAGAGAGATAAGAGAGAGAAAAGGGAGAATATAAGAAGAAGGGTTGTAATTAAAGAGCAGTCGAGGAACTTCCCAAATGTGTATCAGTGAGTTTTAAAAAAAAAAAAAACCCTGTTTGGTGGTATGGGGTATCCTGCTAGTAGCTGGTCCCAGGCACTGTTTATGGTGGGGCGGGGGGAGCGGCGGGAAGGATGTATGCTTGAAAATTAAAAGGAAGAAAAAAGAACTCTTTTCCCCTACTCTAATTCTTAACCCAAATTAAGTTATAGACACCTTGGTATGACCGCTGTGGCCCCTTATTGGCTGGCCTGCTAAAGGCAGAAAATCCTATTGTTTACACGAGATGTGTCCGGAGCTCAAAGGCTAGCCGCTTCTCCGTAGTCCGCCATCTTCCGGGAAACCCCCCACTCCAGACTTTTTTAAAGGATTTCTCAAAAATGAAAACTAGCTCCAAATCCTTTGATCCAATGAGAGCTATACTCAAGAAGTCTTTGGATCTGCTCTCAGGGTTGCGGTGGACCCTGGATTCTCCCAAGAGGAAGCCCCCGAGCTAAAGTGCTCTCTCCGGGTCCTCTGCCCGCCGAGCTCTGCAACCGGTGGAGGAGCCGCCTTCCTGGGCGGGCGGAGGACAATGCCCGGCGCACTCTCCTTGCCCGGCGCCCTGGGAATTCTGGAGCCCCGCTAGTCCGTGTCACCTTTACTCTAATTCTTAACCCAAATTAAATTGTACCCACTCTTTGGTGTCACCCCTTATTAACTGGCCTGCTAAAGGCAGAAAATCCTACCGTTGCCGACGATGCGGTCAGAGCGCTCGCTGTCAGCAACTTCTCAGGCCGCCATCTTCCTCTCCCCGCTTCTCCCAATTCTTCCTGATTTTTTGTTTTTAAAGATAATGTTTTAAGAAAAAAAACCAAAAACTTGGGAGCCAGGCAGTGGTGCAGTTGGTTAAGCAAACATAGTGCTAAGCTCAAGGACCGGCATAAGGATCTGGGTTCAAACCCCTGGCTCCCCACCTACAAGGGAGTCGCTTCACAGGTGGTGAAGCAGGTCTGCAGGAGTCTATCTTTCCCTTTCCCTGTCTGTCTTCCCCATCTCTTTCTATTTATCTCTGTCCTATTCAAAAACAATAACAGCAGCAGTCACGATAATAACTACAAAGATAAAAAAGCGCAACACGAGAAAATAAATAAATAAAATTTAAAAAAGAAGAAGAAAACACTCATAGACAAGCTTTTGTGTAGTCATATAACAGCTGTGCAACTTTATCTTTTCCTCCCCCATACCATAAACAATCACTTACTTGATTTCTAAATTATTGCTTTTATCTACTTTTTTTTTTTTTTACTACTAGGATATTGCTGGGACTCATCTGTATGACTCCACTGTTTACAGTGGCCATTCCACCCCTGCTTTCTATTGTCCTTCCTTTAATTTCTTTCTTTTTCTTTATTATTCCTTCTGATAATGCTGAGAAACAGGAAAGATAGGGAGAGAAAGAAAGAAAATTAAAAAGATTTGCAGCACTGGACTACCACCCATAAATAACCCCCAACAGGTGAGAACCAAGTACTGGAACTCTGATCTTTGCACATAGTAATTTGTGAACCTTACCACTCAGTCCCAACTTTCACAATCTTAGATTCATAGATTCTAGACATTCATGTACAGGGAATTATGTATGCCCTGTACATAAATTATTATATGTACATATATTATTATATTAAATTATTATTATAAAAAGTGCATAAGCATTCATAAACAAGATTTTGTGTAGACATATGCTTTTAGTTCTCATATATATATATATTTAACTGCAATTATTGAATAGTATAATAACTATATTTAATCATTTCAATATTTTGCACTATTTCTGCAAAATGACTGATGTTTTATATTTTCACCAGCAATGAATGAGGTCCGAACTTAACTTGCCAACATTTGTCAACTGACTTTTTGACTATAACTATCTTAATATCCATAAAGAAGAATTTCATAGTGGTTGTGGTTGGTGATTCCTAATGACTAATGGTAGCATCCTATCATAAATTTGTTGATTATATATTTTCCTTGGAGAAAAACTTTATCCAGACTCCTTTCCCATTTAAAATTAAATTATTTATATTATTGAGTTACTCTAGTTATTCATATGTGTGTGTGTGTGTGTGTAGAGGGAGACATGTATACAAAAATATAGCACAATATGTACTATTAATTATAAAGCTGTATTTGAAAATATACTATTTCCAAATAATTTTCTCATTGTGTACACTATATTTTCATGGTTTGTTTATTAGAAAGATAGAATGAGAGAGATAAACTGAGAGAACCAGAGTACCATTCTGACACATGTGATACTAGCAGTTGAACTCAAGACCTCATGATTTTAATTACAAAACTTACTACTGTATCACTTTCTGGGCCATTTTATGACTCACTGAAATACAAACATTTCTAGTCTTGTTAGAAGCAGATTTATCAGGATATTTGTTTCTTGTGAATTTAATATTTATCCAGGAAACAACTGTCTAATCAAATTTTATCTTATGGAACTTGGGTATTGGGCTCAATTAGTAAAGGGCAGAAGATACATGTCTGCAGACCTGGATTCAAACCCATGATCCCAACCTGTGGGGAGAAGCTTCATAATCAGTGAAACAGGTTTCAGGTTTTTCTCTTTCTCTCTCCATCTCTGCTTTTCTATTTTTCTGTTTCTATCATCAATCAATCAATCAATAAAAGAGCTGGGCGGTAGCGCAGTAGTGCACATGACGCAAAATGCAAAGACCAGAGTAAGGATCCTGGTTCCATCTCCCGGCTCCTCACCTGCAGGTGAAGCAGGTCTGCAAGTGTCTGTGTTTCTCTCCCCCTCTGTCTTCCCCTCCTCTATCCATTTTTCTCTGTCCTATCCAACAATGACGGCATCAATATCAATAATAACTACAATAAAAACAACAAGGGCAACAAAAGAAAATAAATAAATAAATGTTTTTTAAAAACAAACTGCGTTACCATGTACACATCCATATGCCATCCTCCTTAGATAGGTATCTTTGTGTACTTTTGAATAGATTCCTAGGATAAGAATTGCCAGATCATAGGATATATTCATTTCTAGTGTTCTGGGAAACAACCAGTCTGTTCATATTTCCCCCGTGAGTGCAAAAGTATTAAATGTTTTTCAAACATTTAGTGACTGAAGGAATTTGCCACTACCAATCTTGCCTTGAAAGAATTACTGAGAATGAGTCCCACACGGAAAGAAGCAAAGGAATTCCAACTTCTTTTTTTTTTTTTATTCCTCCCCGGTTATTGGTGGGCTCTGTGCCTGCACCATGAATCCATCTCTCCTGTAGGCCATCTTTTCCCCCTTCTGTTGCCCTTATTGTTGTAGCCTCATTTGTTGATGTTGTTCCTTGTTGGATAGGACAGAGAGAAATGGAGAGAGGAGGGGAATACAGAGAGGGGGAGAGAAAGACACCTACAGACCTGCTTCACCGCCTGTGAAGAGACTCCCCTGCAGGTGGGGAGCTGGGGGCTGGAACCGGGATCCTTAGGCGGGCTTTTGCATTTTGTACCACATGCGTTTAACCCACTGTGCCACCGCCCGACCCCAGAATTCCAACTTCTAATGAGATTATCAGTAGTAGGACAGAACCAAGAACACAAAGATGACAGGGGAAAAAAAAGGATATGGAAAAAGGGAGAATAAAACAGAGCCATATAGTCCAGTGTTGGTCTATCAAAGCCGACTTTTAAAAGATGTGTAGATATTGTAAGTTAGACACAATAATCAGGATAATAATGAAAAAAATACAGCACAAAGACAAATAGGAACTATATATACAGTAGGCAAGATGATTATAGAAAACCATATATATTTATATATTCTATTTTGAAAATATTATAGAAAACCATCTATATAGAAAACCATCCATATGAAGTAACAAACAGAAACAAATAGAAAAAGAGCCAACAAAAACATAAAATAAACTCTAAACAAAAACAAGAATGGCTATCAGCAAACCACATTTATCAGTAGTCACTCTAAATGTGAATTATTTAAATTCACCAGTCAAAAGATTCAAAGTAACTGAATTGATTAAAAGCAAGACCCATCTATTCTGTATCTCCAGGAAACAAACATCCAAAAGAAAGACAAACAAAAGTTCTGGGTAACAGGCTGGAACAAGGTATTCCAAGCCAATAATGCAAACCAAAGGGCAGGAACAGCTATTCAAATATAAGATAAAATAGACTTTCAGGCAAAGAAGGTGGTAAAAAGCACACATGAACAGTACATACTGGTCAGAGGACCAATCCAACAGGAAGACATGACCATTGTCAATATATATGCTCCCAGTATCTATAAAATATATAATGTACATGTATATATGCACCCAAATATATTTTATAAAGTATTTATTGACCTCAGGGGAGACATCAACACCAAATAGTATTAGTAGGAGACTTTAGCATACCACTCACAGCAAGAGACAGATCATCAAGACAGAAAAAAAAAAAAATCAACAAGGAAATAGCAGCCTGAAATGAAGTTATATATACGAACCTAACTGATATATTACAAACCTTTCATCTTCCCAAAATAGAATATATATAGAGAGAATATAAACTATATATATTTTCAAGTGCACATGAAGCATGCTCAAGGATTGACCATGTGTTGGGACTCAAAGACAGCTTTGATAAACAGGCAAATATTGAAATTATAAAAAATTAACTTTTGTGACCATGAGATGGTATGATTAATAGTGTTTTTTTAATTTGGGTGATATTTAAACTATAATACATGGAAAAACTGGATCAAACTTGTATGTAGAAACTAATCAAACTAACTGGCTGATACAGCAAATAAGTGAATATGGAGATATACATGTTTTTTTTCACTGATTCTAAGTTCTAGAACTGAGGAGTTCTACAAATATAATAGTTATGAAGTAGTTTTAGTAGCAGAATGATGGCAGAAAAATATTTAGATTATTATTTTTATTATTATTAATTTATTTCTTTATTGGGGAATTAATGTTTTACATTCAACAGTAAATACAATAGTTTGTACATGCATAGATTATTTATTGATAGAAATGATTCAATTCCCATAGCAGCTGGTAAAAGGATTAGGAAAAAAAATGTTAACATAGTGTCAGGTGATGATAACACAATCACAAATGTTTGAACATTTGTGCTATTAAAATCCAGAAAACAGAGTAGTGTGAGGGGGAAAAAAGGGGGCTATTGGTTTATTTGACAAACATTCCCCAAATTTGATCTTTAAGAAAATCAATATATCATATATGGTGTTATCCCAATAAAATTTATGCTAATCATAATATAGTCAAGTCACTTCTTCTTCTAGCGTTTGCCCTTCTTCCGTAGCCAGTCAACAGCATCAGGTTGAGCCTGATGTAAAGTTTCGAGACCTCCTTTGAATCTGGAGAGGTGGCAGTCGTTGACTATGTGGGTCATAGTCTGTCTGTAGCCGCTAAAAACAGAAGTATATTGAAATTACAAAAAAAAAGTTTATCTTATAGAAAACAATTATAATTGAAGTTGGACTTCTAGTCACAAACTATGGAAGCCATACAGAAGAGGTACATCATTGTAAAATGTTGAAAGAAAAAGTCCTAAGAAATCTGTATGCTATTTTTGGAGTTTAAAAGTAATTTCCAATAAGAAATTTCATATCTAGCAAAGCATTTTTCAGCAATAAGGTGAGATAAAGGTATTCACAATTGAAAAAAGGCAAGATATTCTGTATCTAGAAGACCTTATTAAAAAGATTTGTTACAGCAGGATATTTTTTAACACAAAGGAAATGATATCAGATAATTTTTTTAAAAATTAGTCATAAAGAAAATATGAGAAATAGTACATATCTGAGTGAGTAGAACAAAATAGTTTTCCCTGTGATTCTTTATACTATTGATAACAAATAATATATCATTATTTGATTGGGTGCTTTTAATTTCAAAGACACTACACTTCAGAAAAGTACCACATAAAAAAGGCAAAAAAGTAGCCGGTATGTAGATAAAATTTATGCATCCTAATGAAATTATATAACACTAACTCTAGATGTTTAAAAGTTAAATATGTTTGTTTTAGTCACAAGATTGATCAAGACAAACAAAACCATAGCTATATAGTGAAAGTAAAAGTAGAATACTAAAAAAAGTTTAAATATTCAGAAGAAAGTAGCAAAAAAGAAACAAAAGAGTAAATAAGCAGAAAGCACTTGTAAAGTAGTAAACTGGCATCTAAGTATGTAAACGATTACATTAAATGGGGAGTAGGGAGGTGGTGCAGCTGGTTAAGCGCAGGTGGCACAGGACGCAAGGACCGGCGTGGGGATCCCGGTTAGAGCCCCTGGCTTCCCACCTAGCAGGGGAGTCGCTTCATGGGCTGTGAAGTCTATCTGTAGGTGTCTATCTTTCTCTCCACCTTCTGTCTTCCCCTCCTCTCTCCATTTCTCTCTGTCTTATCCAACAACGACGACACCAATGGCAACAACAATAACTACAACAATAAAACAGGGACAACAGAGAAGAAATAAATAGATATTTAATTTTTTTTAAAAAAGATTACATTAAATGCAAATGGTATAAGCACTCCATTTAAGAGAAAAGACTGTCAGAGTGGATGAACATACCACCTACTATATGCTACCCAAGTTAGTGTATATATGAATACAGTTATGTTGAAAGTAAAAACCAGATGGAAAAACTATATACTAGATAGACATTAAGGAGCACTAGAATAACTATACAGTAGATAACAGATATATATATTATATAACACAGTAGATAACAGAACCAATAATTTGCCAGGAAAAAAAAAGGACACTACATAACGGACAGTTCCTTTCCTGTGAGAATGTCATACATCAGAAAAGGTAGCAGCAACAAATGGAACCCTCCTGCACTGCTGGTGGGAATGTCAATTGGCCCACCCCTTGTGGACAGCAATCTGGAGAACTCTCAAAAGGCTTAAAGTGGACCTACATTATAACCCTGCAATTCCTCTCCTGGAGATATACCCTAAGGAACCAAACACAACCATCCAAAAATATGTGTGTACACCTATGTTCATAGCAGCATGATTCGTAATGGCCAAAACCTGGAAGAAGACAGGTGTCAGGTGAGTGGCTGGGTAAGTTGTGGTATATATACACAAGGGAACACTATTCAGCTATTAAAAATGGTGAATTCACTTTCTTCATCTCATCTTGGGTGGAGCTTGAATGAATCATGTTAAGTGAGATCAAACAGAAAGAGAAGGAAGAATATGGAATGAACTCAATTACTGACAGAAGCTGAAAAATAAGAATAGAAGGGAAAACTCAGAGCAGAACTTGGACTGGAGTTGGTGTATTGTACCAAAGTAAAAGATTATGGGGTGGGGGGGTGGCTCAGGTCCTGAAACTTCATGGTAGAGGCCCTTGTGAGGGTTGAATGGAAATGTAGAAAACTGAGAAATGTTACACATGTACAAACTATTGAATTTTACTGTTGACTGTAAACCATTAATCCCCCAATAAAGAATTTTTTTAAAAAAAATCCAGTTGCTCAATAATTTGTACCAGTAATACATATGTAAAACTTAAAGTGCAAAGCCTCAGAATATTAACCAAAAGCTGGAAGAACTGAATAATTAGTTTTAAAAAAATCACCAACTTAGTTTGTGATTTCAACACTATTAAAGTCATGGGTAAAATACAAAGACAATCAGTATGAACATTGGAATGAAAATTCTTTGCCAATTATTTGAATCATATTGACACAGAATTAAATAACACAATAGCAGAATGCAGAGCTTAAGAGAATGAAGAAAACATTTTGAACTGAGGAAATACAACGGAGGGGTGGGTGGGGGTACACCTCCTTGAATTCACAAAAAAAAGCACACAGAAAGAATGAGTTGGAGCCCCTCTCCCCACCTACAGGATGGATGCTTCCCTCTCAGTGAAGCAGGTCTGCAGATGTGTATCTTTCTCTCCCTTCTTCTATCTACCCCCCCCCCAATTTCTTTCTGTCCTATCAAATTAAGTAGGAAAAAAAAAAGGAGGAAATGGCCATCTGGAGATGTTGATATGTAGTACTGGTACTCAGTCCCAGCTATAATCCTGGTGGTAATTTAAAAATAATAACATGGGGAGTCAGGCAGTAGCGCAGCAGGTTAAGCACACATGGTGCGAAACACAGGGACCCAGGTAAGGATCCCGATTCAAGCCCCCAGCTCCCCACCTGTATGGGTGTTACTTCATGGGCGGTGAAGCAGGTCTGCAGGTGTCTATCTTTCTCTCCCTTTTTCTGTCTTCCCCTTCTTTCTCCATTTCACTCTGTCCTACCCAACAACAATGATATCAATACTAACTACAACAATAAAATTAAAAAGGGCAACAAAAGGGAAAATAAATAAATAAATACAATTAAAAAATAACAATAATATGAAGATAAATACAACAAAATAAAATTATGTAGGTAATGATTTTCTATTGAATATTTAAATAAATAAATTGCTTAAGTTGACAAAGAAATTTCAGATAAACTATCTAAAATTTCTTCTTAATACTATAAAAAAGAAAATCAACATAATATCAAAACAAGATGAAATAAGACCAGACACTCAAATCTCACTCAAAATTTGATAAACTGTAAAAATTAATTAACTTATTATTTAAAACCCCTTCGACAAAGAAATATTTGAATCTAGATGATTTTAGCAGCAAAACCTAAAAATATAAGTAAGTAAAAAAAAAACAGTTTTTAAAGAAGAAGCAATATGAAACAGAGGGGACATATCCAACTTCTTTTTTTATAAATGTAGCAATTCTCAGAATACAAGCTTGTAGAGAGTAGTACATGCTGGAAAGGTTTGATTTTTATCCATATTTATGCAATGCATTAATTATAATTTTAATTGTACTTAAGCATCTTTGTTACAGACCTGAAAATAACCCAACATATTGCTATCAGTTGCATTGTCTTATGGACTTCACCACTGGATATCAGGTGTACTAGGTATTATCCCCCTCCCCAAGACTATTTTATTTTTCTATTAAGTGAAGAGCTGTTCCGAAGAACTTTCAAATGGAAGATATCTAACCTGCTTCATCTTTTTTTTAATTATTAATTCCCTCTAAATTATATCTTTGGTATACCCAAATGTGGTAAGCTCAAACCTTATTTTCATAGTCTCTGGAGAGAAATCAATGAGGTTCTCAGAAAAATATGCACACTGAGGAAATCCCCTTTGAGCTGACCATGTTTGTGAACTCCAGTTCTGTTTGTGGTATCATATTTGCCAAACACCCAGAGCATATCAGGGGATTGCAAGGGAGAGAGCTTGGGGGGTACACATGGCAGGTCATGACACCATGGATTATGCAACTTTACTGTTGGGAGTATGACTGACCTTGGGCAAATATCCACTTCGATTGTGTGAGTATGTTTTGACCATACTACACAGCCCACTGGGGAGACTAATAATGGTACAAGGGCAAGATAGAGTCAAAGGTTTGTAGACATAAAATAATCCCATGCCCCTTGCACAATCCCAGATGCAACACAGGAAAAAAAGGAAGCAAAGCCACATGGAATGAAGTTAGGGGGTTTTAAGGACTGAGGTGGGAGGGTGGTAACAAAATCCTGTTCTTTGTTAGGAACAAAATGTTTTAAAATTCACTCTGAGCTATTTGTTCAAAACAGATGTTTCTGAATGAATATCAGATTCATTTGTCCCCAACCTATTTTCCAAGCTCATCATACCCTTTGGATACTTGAATTGCTGTCCATTTCCAGATGATTTGAAGTGCATGGTAATAACAGCAGGGAGGTCTGGGTTGAGCCTCAACCTTCTCTGCCATTTTGACTTAAGGAAGGGGCTACTGAGATAACTTCAAAGACAGAGCAAAGCTTCCACACAAAGCACCCTTCTTGTCCAAAGTTTATAGTGAGACAACCTCAACCACATTTGAGTAAGAGTACATGGATTTTGACAAAGTTGTATAAATTTTTAAAAACTACTACTCTCTTTTTGGTAACACAGATTGGTTAACTACACAATAGTACTGGATGCATATGATTTTCTGTCAAGTTTTTTTATGATGGTGCTATGTACACTAATCTATCTCCTTTATAACACACAGCAGAGCCATATGAGTTATTGATAGGATCTACTAGATGAGGAAATATGGAAAATAGGGGTAAGTAAGTTACTAGTTTGATCACACAAAGTTTCAAAACCAACATGGATTTCTTCAGTGTCTGAGTGTATAACTCTGATCTAGAAATTCTTTCTCCTTCAAAAGTAGCATCTGTTGAGATGTCCTAAATACCCTTTTATTAATATAAGATATCACAATAAGGTTGAACTACACACATTTTTCTAGTACTCAGTGCCAAATGGTAAGATTTCAATAAAGTCATAAGGCAAGAAAAAAATCTGAAAAAAATTATAATTAGAATCTTAGTTACGACACAAATTAACTTGGAAGCAAACCAGATGTATAACAACAGATGAGTGGCTAAGAAAGATGTGAGGAAATATATATGACTTTGCTTTTAACTTGTCCTTGTTAGATTCTTGCTTCTCTTTATTACTTAAGGAAAAAAAAAAAGAAATCCATGTTATAGTCCTCATGTGAATTACTACAGCAGTGGGATTCAGACAAATTGATACTAATTACTTTAAACCATATATATCAGCTCTTTAAGAAAAATATGGTTTTCTCCTTTGCCTAAGCTTGTATGCAAAATGAAAGAATCTTGTAAATGAGATAAACCAAAAAGAGGACAAAAACTAAGCAATCCCATTTATAGGAAGACATTAACAAGAATAGAGAGAAAAGACACAATGTAAATCTTCGACTGGGTGTGGCATATTAGATTAAAGAAAAGGGTTCTTGGGGGAGGAGGGGAAAAGAGGGAGTAAAGAAGGTATTTGGGGCCTGGTCCATGATAGTGCAAAGGAACTAAGAAGTTTGGAGTATGAGTGTTTTGTACACACCTATCACAGGGAGATGAGAAATTGTACCCACGTGTCAACCCCTATTCTGTAAACTAATATTTACCCAGGTAAATAATTCAGAGAACAAAATCAGATAATTTGAAATAACTGATTAATATTTTTAGGATCTGTTAAGGCCTCTAATAGAAAGGGATAGAAAATCTGCAAGAACATATGGTTAGTCTAAACAGAGAAATAGAAATACAACAGAATAATAAAAATGAACTGTTAGAAAGATAAAACGTTGCTATAAAATTGAAGATTAACTTTGATGTACTTATCAGAGATGAGTATCCATATCCATATCCTGCATATGGATACAGCTAAGAAAAGATATCAGGGAGCATAAAAATAGATCAACTAGACTCACACACTGAAATTAGAAAAATAAAATAATGACAAAAAACAAGAGTGTAGGAAAATACAAACAATGTAATATAGAAATAGTAACATTCCTAGAAGAAAATAACACTGAAGAGACATTTGAAATAACAGCACTGTTTTTTTTTAAGTGACAGACACCAACCTACAGACCATTCTTTACCAATTTAAAATTTAATGTACCATTTGCTTCTTCCTCCTTCATTTAAAAGATGAATTTCCAGGGGCCAAGCAGTGGTGCCCCTGGTTAAGTGGTCATATTACAATGAGCAAGGACCCAGGTTCAGGCCCCTGGTCCCCTGCAGGGGGAAAGTTTCAGGAGTAGTGGAGCAGGGCTATAGGTCTCTCTCTCTCTCTCTCTCTCTCCTATCTCCAGTCCTCTTTCAATTTCTCTGTAACCAATAATAAATAAATATAATATTTTTTTTAAAAAAATGATGAACTGCCCACTGGGAAAAGCTAAGTATCTCTTGGTTCCTGACCATGCATGATCTTCTGAAACAGAGAAACAAGATGAGCTGTACTTAAATGAAGCATCCCCGCTCTCTTTGTAATGTGAAGAAACTAAACTACAGCAATGACAAGAATGACCTTAACTTAACATAGTTAGTCCATGACATTTTTCAAAATCTTTGTAATCCAATGGTGCTTGCTCATCTGTTTATCCTAGTAGTCATTATAGGTTTGAAAATTCATTATTTCCTTGAGTTGGCCAAAATGTATTTATTAGTATTCACCACTGCTACTAATGAGAAAATAGCTTATGTATGAGCATGAATAGTTAAGAACATTTACTTTTAACTTGTCTGTTCTTATTAGATTCTTGCTTCTCTTTATTCTTTAAGGAGAAAAAAAATAGTCCATGTCATAGTCCTCATGTGAATTACTACAGCAGTGGAATTCATATGAATTGGCACTAATTATTTTAAACTACCTTTTCCTTAGTGGGAATTTGGGGAAATCTATGAACAAATTCCTATACTCAAATTTTGAGACAAGGCTAGTTGGACCACATTGTCTGGTCCAGGGACTTCCCATGAAGATATTCTCCCAGCCCATGGTTGAAGACAAGGGCAAAATTCTCCCTGAAGGATCTACCTGCTTTGCCCATCATTTTCTGCATCATTGTACTCTGAGGGTATCCCATTTATTTTAAGCATGATAGATAATACTCTGAAAAAGTGAATGCTATAATTTAAGGATTTATCACACTGAGAAGCACGTTTCTTCCAGTATTCCTGAGAAATTAATACAAATGATCCACATGCTGCTATAGTTTGGCAAGTCCTTCTCAAACTTGTGTCTGAATTTTTACCAATTTATGAATGATAAATATCACTGTGATTGTGTTGGGAAATTGTGAGGATGTGGTAGAGCCTGGCAGGGTTTGACCTAAGGAGTGAGTCTATCCTGTCAGTTTCACTCCCTACAGAGAGGTTGAGCAAGGAGGTACAAGAGTAACACCAAAGGTCTGCCCGTCTTATCAGACTCCCTGCCTCACAAAGTACCCTGCATTCCTGATAACTATGGCCATTAGATAAAAACAAAGGGGAAGATGTTGAGAAATTGTGAGGATGTGGTTGAGCTTGGCAGGGCTTGACTTGAGGGGACATTCATCCTCTCGTCTTATCAGACTTAATATCTATATAATCATTGCTTTGCCTGAAAGATCCACACTCATCCCATTCCTTTGATATATCTTCTTTCTACCCTAAAGATCCTCCCTGCCTGAAGGGTAGTGTTATTAATCCTACCAGTTAAAACCCTCACAACAGTTGCTAAGGAAGTTCCTACCTTTCCAGCACCCTTTTGCCTTTCCAGCACCCATTTGCCTTTCTCCATGCCCTTTTCCTAGCCATTTCCATTTCTGACTTGCCACTTCTGGATCTGCCCTTTAAAAGCCTTTGCTCTCTGATCAGTAAAGAGTTGAATTGCCTCACTGCCATAGGTCTGTTCCTGAGTCATCTCCCTCATATTCTGAGTGAGTAGCAGCCCAGGTTAGTTCCTGTCACATTCTCTATAACTCAGAGTATGCGCCCAGGAAGAGGCACCCCCACACTAGCCCAGCATGATTGTAATTGCCCTTATTCAGCAAAGATTGTGAATAAAATATTCTTAGTAAATACACAATTATTTTACAGAAAGAACTGGCATCCAAAATTCATTATTACAAGTATGAACTGTGTGGTTAGTGTTCTCTTTTCAATTGTAGACTGGGTTGATTTATAAAGATAAAATAAGATGACTGTGTGTTAAAACAATATCCTCCTGTGTTATTTGTAGAGTTTGCTAGTAGTAAACCCACCAAAAATAAAAAAGTGTGGCCTATGCAAAAAGTTTATTCCATTCGCTTGCATGCATTTTAATAGTGCTTAAACATTTGTTAATAAGATTTCAGGGGAGATGCCATTAAAACTACACAGGGGCATATATTTTTGCACAATATTTTCCAGGAGTACTAGAAGATGTACTTTTATAAACATACTATGTTTTATAGCAATCAGCTTGACCTATCCTTCACTGACTTAAATAATAACATAATATTTTTTCTTTGTTACTTACTAGTGGTCTGAAAAGTTTCAAAATTTCAGTGTATACTATCTCACACCTCACCCACCACAGAATTTCTGTGGCCTTACCCCCAATAACTACCATAATTCTCACAAAATCTGAGAAGCAATTTGGTTATTTATACAACTCATCATACCTGTTATCAAAATCCCATTCCTACAACATACCCTCTGAAGCAACAAATGGAACCAGAGAACCAACTATTCGGAAAAGGAGAAACTATTTACATGGTGAGTGTAGTGTCAGATCACTCTGAAAAAGAACACCAGTAGCTGGCCTTTGTTCTATAGGGTATTTATACCTATAGGGCAGGTCTCTATTGGCATGATTTCATTGGTGTATAGCAAGCAGCGCATACAGAAATAGATTACTGGCAGTTGGCTTTTACAATTACACATATAGTCAGTTACACATGTCTTCTAACACTTTACCATATAAGGCAGGGGTATCCCTTTTGTCCACATCTAGTTTGACCTTTCTTTAACTATTTCACCTCCAGTAGCCATCACAGTTTTCAGAGATTCTTGAGAACCAACTTTTTTTTTTTTCAAGCAAGGTAACTAAATTTGCTTCCCTACTGGTAATTTAGATCAGGTAATTTGGAAGTAATTTCTCTGGGTTCCTTTCTTTATTTATTAATATTTTAATGATTTTATTATCTTCACTTATTTATTAGAAAGAGACATCCAGAAATTGAGACGGAAGAGGGAGATATAATGGGGGAGAGAGAGACACCTGTAACACTGCTTTACCACCTTCTTTTCTTTTTTTACCAGAACACTGAAAGCAGAAATACACTAGAGTTTGCAGTGAGTGCCTCCCTAACACTTCCTCTCCACTATTCCAAGCTTTGGGTCCATGATTGCTCAACAATTTGTTTGGCTTCATATGTTAACTCTCTTTTCAGTCACCAGGTTCCAGATGCATCAGGATGTTGGCCAGGCTGCCCTGGATTGAAGACCCCACCAATGTGTCCTGGAGCTCAGCTTCCCCAGAGACACACCCTACTAAGGAAAGAGAGAGGTAGACTGGGAGAATGGACCTACCAGTCAACGCCCATGTTCAGCGGGGAAGCAATTACAGAAGCCACACCTTCTACCTTCTGCAACCCACAATGACCCTGGGTCCATGCTCCCAGAGGGATAGAGAATGGGAAAGCTATCAGGGAAGGGGGTGGGATATAGAGATTGGGTGGTGGGAATTGTGTGGAGTTGTACCCCTCCTACCCTATGG
Source organism: Erinaceus europaeus (assembly GCF_950295315.1). Taxonomy (NCBI): domain Eukaryota; kingdom Metazoa; phylum Chordata; class Mammalia; order Eulipotyphla; family Erinaceidae; genus Erinaceus; species Erinaceus europaeus. The sequence continues at coordinate 99,368,690 of NC_080162.1, read as the reverse complement.
TTTTGTTAATTAATCCTTTCCTAAATAAAAAAATTAATTAATTAATTTTTAAAAAGCTCAGACATTAGAGTTTCTTTGCATAACCATTATGCTATCTACCCTGGTTCTATTTTTCTTTTCTATTTTTTACTCAATTAATTTTATGCTATACTTAACTTAATCTGAGTAAGAGGTGAAGCTTTATACTCAAAATAAATTACCACAGAGATCAAAAAATTTCAGGTGGAAAAGGATCTAAGTTGAAGGTAAGGATATTTTCAGACATTTATCATAGTGATTATAAATCATTGTACCTGCATGCCAAAAGCTGTACTAGTTATGCAAATGATTAAAAAAATAGAAAGGCAGACTAACAACTAGTAGAAGATATTGTACATCATACACTGGAAAAAGGGTTGATATCTAAAATACATGAAGAAATCATACAACTTAATAGTAGCATTAGAAAAGTAAACTATAAAAAACCTTTCAAATGTCTGAATAGACACTTCTGCAAAGAAGACATGCAAAAAGTTCACAGACACGAAAAAAAAAATCCCTACATGAAAAATGTATAATCAAATACAGACTAGAGCGTGGAGAAGAAAGGAACTCTATTATACTGTTAGTGAGGTAGGAAACTTGTGCAAACCCTACAGAAAATAGGATGAGAGGCTCCCACTACACTGAAAGAAGCTTCATAGCCATGGTCTCTTTCACACTGTTTCTGCCTTTCTGCCTCTCAATTTAAAGAAAGGAGGAGGAGGAAGAAGAGAAAATAAAGGAAAGGAAGAAGGGGAAAGGAGAAAGGGACAGAAGAGAGGAAAGAAAAGGAGGAGAGAGAGTCGGGCTGTAACACAGCGGGTTAAGTGCACGTGGTGCAAAGTGCAAGGACCAGTGTAAGGATCCTGATTCAAGCCCCTGGGTCCCCACCTGTAGGGTAGTTGCTTCACAGGTGGTAAAGCAGGTCTGCAGGTGTCTATCTTTCTCTCCCCATCTCTGTCTACCCCTCCTCTCTCCATTTCTCTCTGTCCTAACAATGATGACATCAATAACAGCAACAATAACTACAACAACAATGAAAAACAACAAGGGCAACAAAAGGGAAAATAAATAAATAAATATAAATAAAAAGGAGGAGAAAAGAAATGAAGAGGGGTAAGGAGATAGAGGAGAAGGAAAAGGAGGATGAGAAAGAAAGAGAGGGGGGAAGAAAGAAAGAAAGAAAGGAGGAAAGAAAGAAAGAAAGAAAGAAAGAAAGAAAGAAAGAAAAGAAAGAAAGAAAGAAAGAAAGAAAGAAAGAAAGAAAGAAAGAAAGGGAAAGAAAGAAAGATGGAAGAAAGAAAGAGAATGGTATGAAGATGGGCAAGGGGAAGGAGGTGGGAGTGGAGGAGGGAGAGATGATAGGGAAGAAGAAATGATGGGAGGGAGGAGGAGGAGGAGGAGAGGACTGGACAGTGGCATACTGGACTGAGTGTTCATATTACAATGTACAGGATCTGGGTTTAAGTCCTCAGTCTCCATTTCTGGGGTAGGGGGAAGGTGTCTTTATAAGCAGTGAAGCAGTATTGCAGGATTGCTGGCTCAATCAATCTCTCTCTCAGTCTCTCTCTCTCTTTCTCTCTCTCTCTCTCTCTCTCATCTACCTATCTATCTGAAATAAAGAAAGAGAAATATGGAAAGGAAAATCAACCCCCTCCTATTAAATATATGAAGATGAGGAAATAGGAGAGAAAAGCAACTTATGACTCTGCTATATCACTCTTAGCCACATATTCAAATATGAAAACACTAACTTGGAAAGGTGTATGTATCCCTATGTTTGCTGCACCATTCATAATAATATACATCAGACAAAATGTAAATATTTTGTTCTAATATTTGCTTGTGGTTCATACTACAACCATTAGTATGTTTTGTTTTATTTTCATTCACTTCATACTATTTCTATTTTATGTTGTTATTTCTTCCTTAATTTATTTGTTAACTGGGCTTTAACATCTAATTTACAATTATTGATTTCCTTTATTTTCTGCTGTCACTTTCTAACTTTATTCATTGTATAGTTTTAGTAAATCAATAATATGGAGGATGTTTATACTTAATAACATTGCCTATCTAGAAAAAATTTCTGCTAGAGGTATATTATTCTGCAAATAATTTTAAGATTTATAATATTGTCCCTATCTTCTACTTCCTGATTATTGCTGGGAATATTGTGAGAACAAGGTTGAGCATGGTGAGATTTTTCCCATTGAAAAATGGGGAACTGAGGAAGCAAATCTCCCTGTCAGACTCTCTCTTTCTGAGGTTGAGCTTGAGAGAAGAACGGACCTCAGCTTTCTGTCTCCCTGTTAGCTTACTCCATGTCTCCAGAGACCCTGCATTTTTCTGCCCCCAGGGTCTCGGCATTCCTTAAAACATTAGGCTGGCTTCTCTGCTTCACCTTCCATTCCTTGACACAATGGTCTGCTCTCTTATCTACATATCAATGTTCTAATTTGTCTAACAAATAACTTAAGGTTTCCTCCCTATTTCCCACCCATTCTGCTCATTTGATATATATTTTTTCTACTCTCAAGACCCTCCCTGCCTACAGGGTAGTATTAATCCTACCAGTTAAACCCCTCAAAAAAGTTGCTAAGGAAGTTCCTACCTTTCCCAGTCCCCTTTTATCTTTCTTCATCCCTTTCCTAACTACGTATGGTATTGTCAAGCCATTTCCGTTTTGAATTTCCGACTTGCCACTTCCATTTATCAGCCTTTAAGAGCTTGGGCACGGGGATGAATAAAGATTTGAACCACCTCACCACCACCAACTCAGTTCCTGAGTTATCTCTCTCGCATCACAGCCTTGGCTGCCTACAGTCATGTTCCCCAGAGAGTCCATATCCAAGAAAAGGCACCCCCACACTAGCCCGGCATGTTGTTAAAAATTCCGGACGGCTCCAGCCGTCTGGGCTAGCTTCATGGGCAGGTAACAGAGACGACCAGAGACATACGGCTGGGCAGGAAAGCTGTATTTCTTTATTCAGGAACAACGATTCATAAACTAAACCAAACTAATCACCAAACAGAACTCTGCTGTCTCTTTGCGGCGACGCAAGCACTCTCTCCAACTCTGGAACTCAGGAACTCTCCAACTCTTCAACTCTTCAACTGTGGAACTCTCCAACTCTGGAACTCTTGTGGGGTTCCTTGGGGCGGGGCCAAGCAGGCCCGCTAAATTAACAGGACTGATCCAATTCTCTTGGCGGGGGAGAACTAGAACCCAATGTAAAGCATACAACACCAGCAGATTATGATTATTTTTTTTTCTTTTATTCATACTGAAAATTGAAGATTTGGAGCCTAAATACTATTATTTATTTGCCTATTTCCTAGTGATATTTTTCAGGTTTTCTTGATTTGGTAACTTTGTTCTTAGGTACACCTAATTTCTTAATTAACTGAAATGTTTATTATTATAATTTTTTGTTTCTAGAAAAAATGATTTACTTTAAATTCTATTTTATCTGATGTTATAGTCCCTTTTTTAGTTAATGGCCACATGACATATTTTTCCCAACATTTAATTTTCAAAGCTATTGTACTTATTATTTTGGGGGAGGATTGGTATTAAAACTTATTAAAGGTTCACATTTTTCTTCTTCTCCCCCTCCATATATTTCTTTTTCATATTATAAAATTGATATCTTTTCATTTTATAAATTTTATAAAACTCTCTTTGGTAATTTTATAAGGTTGTCTTAATGATAACATTATTTTTGTTTCTTTATCTCCCCTTAAACTGAATGATAACCTAACAATGTCTATATTCTTGGTTGAAAATCCTCTTCTTTGGACACTTAAAATTTCACATCATTCTTCTCTTGCCTAGAATATTTCAGTCAGGAAATCTAAAAATAATCTTAAGGAGATTCTTGTGCATGTGACCAGTTTTATCTAGATACTTCTAGTATTCACTGATCTTTAGCTTTAGAATTTTAATTATAGTATGTCTAGATTTTATTTTGTCTGAAACTCTTTAAGACTTTTTAACCTGAACATCATATTCTTTCCCCGAGTTATAGGACTTCTTGGCAATTATTTATTCATATGAGGTTTTTTACTCTTTTCTCTTTCTGCTTCTGGAATACCTATGACGTAGATGTTACTCTATAAAGTTCTTACAGTATTTTCATATATTCAAATTATTTTAATTTTTCTTCTGATAATCTATTTGAATGTTTTCAGAAGTCTTTGTTCTTGCTGACTTATTGTATCAGTGGTGTCTTTTTTATTAGTAGTATTCTTTGCTGCAAATCCTACTTTTATATTTTCAGGTCTAGTCATTATGTTCTTTATCATCATTATCTCTATGTGTGAAATATTTTAATACTAATTTATACTTCTGTAGATCTCATTTCATTCATTGATTTTTCTTATTTGGATGAGCATTGTTAGAACTTTTTATTTTTAGCTTCATGAAAGATACCCAGTTTTATTACATTTTTTATTTTCTTGTTCATTATAAGCCACTATCTTATCCTAAAATTAAGAACTTAGACTTATATGTACCAGCAAAACAGTTCACCTGGATAGTGCACCTGCTTTGTCCCCTTCTGTATCTGTGACCTCATTGTCCATGCTGAGGAATAGGATTGCATGTTGGTGGCCCTAATCCCCAACATTTGTGAATAGGGAACTGAATTTTTTTCTCCAAAGTTCCTGATGTTTGTTGTTGGAGGACATGTTATAGTCTTAATAGGAAACATAAGGCCCAGTCAAGACTCAATACTGAATCCATAAAGATAAATTTGGGGGGGGAGGGGGTTGGAGGATAGGTTACTGCAGTAAATAGAGCCCAGGTGAGTGTGTTCAGGTATCCCTATTCAGAGCATCATAGTAGATACTATCACAATATATAGCAAACAAAATATTAAACAATTTCCCTGCAGAAATAAAGGAAAACCCAATATGCATAACAACTTCCAGCCTGAAGTACTCAAAATATCCATAAATAAATAAATTCCTTGGAAGATAAACTTTAAAATAAGATGTATGAACTGTAGTAGTAGCTAGTCAACTATGAGGGGGAAAAATGCAAGTCCTAATGAAGATGAAAATCTTACTCAAGAATTTAAGATAATCAGACTGTCTGAAAGAGACTAAAGATAAGTCTGTTTAAATATATTAAAGAGATGAAAGACTTAACTATAAACTCAAATAAAATAATACATTCTAGGTGGAAAAAAAAAGACAAGCAAGGAAAAGCCAAGTAAATGGACTTCCAGAAAGAAAATTCCAGTAATTAAGATAAACAAAAAAGATAATGTACTAACAGATTGGATTTAACTGATAACATAATTGATGTTTGTGTAATTAAACTGTAGTTGGTGTTCTTTGGAGATAAAAAATCTGAACCAAAGTTTAAGAAAGATGAAGAATAAACTATCCAATAGGATTTTCTAAAGTAAATAAGAAGGAAAATGTGAAAAGAGCACTTCAAAGTCATAATACTTAATAATTTTTCATTTATATTAATTTATCAGCTGACATTGTGTGCCAAGTCTGAAAAGACAAAATGAGCTAAATAAGAGACAAACATTCAAAGGAAAAGACACCTTTGAAGGAACTCAGACAAGCTTAGTGGCATGCCATTATGGAAACTAGATGAAATAAAAGAAGCAAGTAGAATTAGAAGAAAAAGCACTAAGCTCAGGAAAAATGAAGCAGTTAGTGTGGATATGAAGGATAGGAAAGGAGAGCTGCAGGAGGAGAAACCTTCTCCTGCTCCTGCTCCTGGAGAACTGAGTATCTTTCCTGTTAGACTCAAGAAAGAGCTGTTGTGGTTTTTGTTGTTGTTGTTTGTTTGTTTGTTTGTTTTTGGAGTAAATTTTAAAAATATTTTTATTAGTGATTTAATAATGGTTGACAAGACTGGGTTATAAGAGGGGTACAATTTCATGTAATTCCCACCACCAAAGTTTCATGTCCCTTCCTTTCCATTGGATGTTGTCTCCCTGTTCTTTATCCCTCTCAGAGTATGGACCAAAGACCTTCATGGGATGCAAAAGGTGGAAGGTCTGGCTTCTGTAATTACTTCTCCACTGGACATAGGAATAGGCAGGTCAATCCATATTCCCAGCCAACCTCTACCATTCGCTACTGGGGTAGGGCTCTGGGGATGTGGGATTCCAGGACAAATTGGTGAGGTCATCTGCCCAGGGAAGTCAGATTGGTGTCATGGTAGCATCTGCAACTTGGGGGCTAAAAATCATTAGGATATAAATAATAACAGATTGTTTAATAATCAGGAACCTAAAGGTGAGAGTATAACAGGTGAAATTTGGTGTCTTCCTGTTGAAGGAGCTCAGAAGTCTATTTTAGGTATATTCCAAGGGGACCACGACTTTTTAATTATCACCTGAGCCTGACAGCTAAAATGCAAGTGGGATAGAAGTATTGTCTGGGAAGATGGTGACTGAGTTGATGATAGGACCAGAAAATTAGATAAAAGAAGAAAGAAGATCCCAAATATGGGAAAATTCAGCAGAGCATGAATGAATAAAATTTGAATTTATCTGCTGCCAAAGACCAAACCAAGGATCTCATGTATTTCAGAAATACCTGTTACTTCCCAACATTTCTAATCAGTTTGATAAGATTTATGTTTGTCTTTAGTTTTATAACAATTTACTAGTGATTCAATAATGGCTTACTGAATTAGAGGATTATGTGGATACAGTTTCACACTGTACCCACAACCAACATTCTGTGTTTTCCTCTACTACTACTACCACTACTGTAGGTCTTACAAAGTCTGGAGGATAGTTTGGTTGCTTTTTGTGACTTTCTTTGGGATACTTTGATTTTCTTATCTTTTTTTAGGGTTCTCCAATTTTTTATTATAAAAAGGAAACATTGAAAAAAACATAGGATAAGAGGGGTACAACTCCACACAATTCCCATCGCCAGAACTCCTTATTCCATCGCCTCCCTTGATAACTTTCCTATTTTTTTTCAATTTTTTATTTATAAAAAAGAAAAAACACTGACTAAACCATAGGATAAGAGGCATACAACTCCACTAAATTCCCATCACCAGAACTATGTATTCCTTCCTCTCTCCTGAAAGCTTTCCTATTCCTTAACCCTCTGGGAGTATGAACCCAAGGCCATTGTGGGATGCAGAAAGTGAAAGGTCTGGCTTCCATAATTGCTTGACGTCTGAACATGGGCGCTGAAAGGTTGATCCATACTCCCAGCTTGTCTCTCTCTTTCCCTAGTGGGGAAAGGCTCTGGAGAAGCGGAGCTCCAATACACATTGGTAGGGTTGTCTGTTCAGGGAAGTCTGGTTTCATTCTGCTAGCATCTGGAACCTGGTACCTGAAAAGAGAGTTAACATACAAAGCCAAACAAACTGTTGAACAATCATGGACCTAAAGGGTGGAATAGTGCAGAGGAAGTGTTGGGGGATCCTCCATTTTGTAGATAGCTAGTAGGCATGCTTTCTTTATATTCCAAAGGGCCTGTGGCTATACTAGTTTTTTTTTTTGTTTTTTTTTTCCCTGAGCCTGAAATCTGATATGCAGTTGGATACAAGTTATTGTCTAAGGAGATGATGTCATGGCTGGAAAAAGGTCCAGAAAGCTGGGTCAGGGAAGAGAGTAGCTCCCTAATGTGAGAAAGGGGTATAAATATTATTGACTGTAAACTCCATTAATTTGATATTCAGCTTAGGAGTTTATGTAACCTCTGAATCCCTCTAGATCTGAGCTCACATTCTGTGGTCATGAGTAGGAACATTCCAAGCTGCCCCAATATCGACCTATCTTCCTCAGGTGTAGCACAGAGTGTGTTGTCTAGCCTCCCTTCAGAGGATTTTCTATATTCCACGTATGATGGAAATCATCTGGTACTGGTCTTTTACTACTTTATTATTTTTATTCATTGACCATAATCACTTCAAGTTCTGTCCACATATATTCAAAGCATACAATATCATCTTTTTAATTGCAGAGTAGTATTTCATAGGATATAATATTGAATTACTAACAAAAGTATTAAAGAACTAAAAATATACTATAAAACTGGATATCTCCAATAACTTCTTTATCCAGTCATATATCAATGGGCATTTAGGTTAATTGCCTAAATTGTCTTTTGTGGATAATGCAACTATGAACATAGGGGTACATATATCCCTTCAAATTAATTTGTTATACCTTTTGCTTAGTTTTATTTACTTAGAGTTTTATTGCTGGGTCATAACAGGTTTCTATTTGCGTATGTTTCAGGACTCTTCACCAGTCAAACTTGCTAAAACTTCATGACATCATCCTGCATCCCATCTCTATCAACAAGTCTAAGATCAACATGTTGGCCTCACAGTAGCTCTCATTCAGTGCAGAACCATACACACATACTCCTTATAGTTAGTGAAACTTTGCACTATTTTTCATGCCTTCTGGAATCACAGTTTTTGTTAGCTATTTAATATTGATTTACAAATCCATAAGATAACAATAGTAGGGGCCAGGCAGTGCCATACCTGGTTAAGTGAACACATTATGGTGTGCAAGGACCCAGGTTCAAGCCCCTGGTCCACACCTGCAGGGGGAAAGTGTCACAAGTAGAGAAGTAGGGCTGCAGGTGTCTCTCTTTCTCTTTCCTTCTCTATCTCCCTCCTCTCAATTTATCTTTGTCTTTATGTAATAATAAATAAATATCTAGATAAATATTTTAAAAATATATAACCAGGGTGTATATAATTCCACACCATTTCCACTACCAGACTTCTATGTCTCCATTCCCTTCATTGTAAACTGCAGTAGTTTTCCCAAGGTCACAGATATTGATTGACTAGTTCTATATTTCTCTACTTATATTTTTGTGCAGTTTTTTCTATGGATCTTCCTTCTCTTCCTTTCTAAGTGTCCTTTCTTTTTTCTTCTTTTCTCTCAGAGTCCTGATGAAATTGGGTTTCAGAGCCCTCTCATCTTCCTCTAATATTTCTCCCCCTCTGGGAGTATGGATCAAAAATACTTTTGGAGTACAGAATTTGGGAGTTCTGGCTTCTATAATTGTTTCTCCACTGGCCATGGACATTGACAAGTCAATCCATACCCCAGCCTGTTTCTGTCTTTCCCTAGTAAGGTAGGGCTCTGGAGAGGTAAGGTTCTGGGACACATTGATGAGGTCATCTGCCCAAGGAGTTCAGGATAGAATCATAACAGCATCTACAACTTGGTGGCTGAAAAGCAATAAAATATAGAGAAGGATAAGATTTTTAATAAATAGGAACCAAAAAGTGAAATAGAACAGATGAGGATAAAGATTTTATGATAGAAAGTAGCTTGAAAGTCTATTTTAGGTATGTTGGTGGGGGCCCATGACTTTAGTAACTTTTACTTGAGCTTGATAGGTAACATGAAGACTAAGAATATTATCTGGGAAGATGGCACCATAGTTGAAAATAGAGCTAGAAAAGCTAGATTAAGGCAGAGAGAGAATAGCTCCCAAAGTTGAAGACAATATTAAAATGCAATTAACTGTTTACTATATCAGTCTGGCCCAAGGGTCATCTCAGAACCAGTCTTCCTCAATGGGCAGAGTTGGCTGACCCAGCCTCCCTTCAGACGAGGCTACCATTGCTACTTTATAGTGAGGGCAAAGTCTTGAAGAGTCCTACAAATCTTTTATGATCCTGTGGAACCAATTACTGATGAATACTGAAGCACCACTGTGTATGTAGGAATGGTAAAACAGTGATTTTCTACCTGTAGGTAATTTACAATCTCCACTGGAGAAAATAATACTGAATGTCCATAATGTGTTTAGGATTCTTCATACATGAATTCCAAGTGAACCTTACTGGAACTAAACTTTTTAAAATTGTTATAACTCTTTTAAAAAATGAAGAAACAGGAATTCAGAGAAATATGTCAACCAAAGTCACAGTTCAAAAATCAGAAGAGATTATTTAAATCTACTCTTTTGAGGTCTGGCTGTGAGCCCACCCTATGTATTGCCCCCTCCATATGGACCTCCTGCCCCTCAAAATGTCTCATAAGACTTTTAAAAGAGTTCAGGGCAATGGTCAGAATTTGTTCCTCTGTCCCATTGCTGTGTGGTCTCTAAAACTCATTTAACTTCTTATTGCTGTGCCTCCCTATCTGAGAAATTGGGATCAAATTTCCATAGCAGTATGTCTGACTACCTAGGAAAACTCCATGTTTAATGATTAATGAGATGATGGAGAGGGAATGCTTTGCCTAAGGGCAGGCACATTTTCAAAATTATAGGGAACAAAGAAATAAGGAACAAAGTTCTTATTTATTCTTTCTTTTAAACACTGACAATGTTTTCAATGTCAAATAATCTAAGACATCTTTTTTCCCCTACAATTTTACCACATAACACCAGCAATTATAAATAAAAGCCGTTAACATAATTATTAATGTGAGATTGTTATCTGAGGCAACTACTTTTAGTTTGACACTAGTATAGTTCTCAAGAGTTTAACCAGACTTACCTTCTTTATTCCCTAAATAAAATGGATTATGCTCAAAGTGACATTTCAAATTACCAGTTTCCAAACACCTTTAGGGCGCTGAGGTTTAGCTATTTCTCGAGGGAGAGTCTGCAGAATAGCTTAAATAATTCCAAAACAATTCTTAGTTTGTTATGACTTTTCCAAACAATAGAATTGAATGGCATTCTATATGTTTTTTTTAAATATAAAACTAAAAGTTAGATACAGAGTAGTGTTATTAATCTTTAAGAAAACATCATTGACAAATACAATTAAGAGCTATTTGAATGGATACATGTTGTTCGGTGAGGAATGCAGTAATTGTTGTCTCCCTAGGCCTTTCTTCACCTTCTTCAGGAAAATGTGTTTATGTAAACAGATCATTTTAATCAAAGCCCCTTTGATTAGAAATCACAGGTAACTTTAATAATCATAGGTAATTTTAGTTTGAAAACTTCACAATTTTTCCGATTATTCTCTTTGATGGTTCCTTCATTCATCTAATAATCTTGCTGTAAGTATGACATGACAGATTATGTAACAAGGGCAGCCTACATCTCTCAGGAGAAATGAGACTTAAGACTCTAATGCCTATAAGTAGTAAGAAAGAAGATGCTACCAAACCGGTCCTGAAAGAGGTTCTAAAAGACCTCTTATAAACAAGAACATCACTATAATACTGGCAATATATCAGAGCAAACAACAAAAAATTTTTTTTGAACAATGACACTACAATACATTAAATCCATAATATCAATAAAGGTCATTGGCTTAAACTCACCCATCAAAAGGCGCTGAGTTGGGGGATGGATCAGAAAACACAATCCAACCATATGCTGCTTGCAAAAATCCCATCTGTCACAACAAGATAAACAAAGACTTTAAATGAAAGGATGGAAAACTATCATACAGGCTAATGGACCACAAAAAAGGGCAGGAACAGCCATTCATATCTCAGACACGATAGATTTTAAATTAAATAAAGTAATAAAAGATAGGCAAGGACATTACATAATGATTAGAGGGTCAATCAGCCAAGAAGACTTAACAATCATTAACATCTATGCACCCAATGAGGGACCATCTAAATATGTCAAGCACTTACTGAAAGAATTTCAAAAATACATCAATAGTAATACAATAGTAGTGGGAGACTTCAATACCCCACTCTCACACTTAGACAGATCAACAAAGCAGAGAACCAACAAAGATACAAGAGAATTGAATGAAGAGATTGACAGACTAGACCTCTTGGACATTTTCAGAGTCCTTCACCTCAAAAAAAAAAAAAACTGGAATACACTTTCTTTTCAAATCCACATAACACATATTCAAGGATAGACCACATGTTAGGCCACAAAGACAACATCAATAAAATAAAAAACATTGAAATCATCCCAAGTATCTTCTCAGACCACAGTGGAGTAAAACTAACATTTAACAACAAACAGACAATTATTAAAAGTCACAGAATTTGGAAACTAAACAACACACTCCTTAAGAACCACTGGGTCAGAGATTCACTCAAGCAGGAAATTCAAATGTTCCTGGAAACAAATGAAAATGAAGACACAACCTATCAAAATATTTAGGACACAGCTAAAGCAGTACTGAGAGGGAAACTTATAGACATACAATCACATATTAAACACCAAGAAGAAGCTGAAATGAACGACCTTACTGCACAGCTCAAGGACTTAGAGGAAGAGGAACAAAGGAACCCTAAAGCATCCAGAAGGACAGAAATCACTAATGTTCGAGCAGAAATAAACAACATCGAAAATAAAAGAACCATACAAAAGATCAATGAAGCCAAATGTTGGTTCTTTGAAAAATTAAACAAAATTGACAAATCCCTAGCCAGACTCACCAAACAAAAAAGAGAGAAGACTCAAATTAATAGAATTGTAAACGATGGAGGAGATATCACAACTGACACCACAGAAATCCAGAGAATCCTGCAAAACTTCTATAAAGAACTATACGCCACCAAGCACCAATAATGGACAAAGAAATTGAAACCATTATTAAGAATCTCCCCAACAACAAAAGTCCTGGACCAGATGGCTTCACAAACGAATTCTACAAAACTTTCAGGAAACAGTACCCATACCTCTTAAGCTTTTCCATAAGATTGAAGAAACAGGAATACTCCCTTCCACCTTCTATGAAGCCAACATCACCCTGATACCAAAAGCTGATAGGGACAGACCAAAAAAGGAAAACTACAGACCAATATCTCTGATGAACATAGATACCAAAATATTAAACAAGATCTTGGCCAACCAGATACAGCAACATATCAAAAAGATTGTTCATCATGACCAAGTGGGATTCATCCCAGGAATGCAAGGCTGGTTCAACATCTGTAAGTCAATCAATGTCATTCAACACATCAATAAAAGCAAAGCCAAAAAACACATGATTATTTCAATAGATGCAGAGAAAGCCTTTGACAAAATCCAACACCCATTCATACTCAAAACTCTACAAAAAATGGGAATAGATGGGAAATTCCTCAAGATAGTGGAGCAAACGTACAGCCAACATAATACTCAATGGACAGAAGCTGAAAGCATTCCCCCTCAGATCGGGGACTAGACAGGGCTGTCCACTGTCACCGTTACTCTTCAACATAGTATTGGAAGTTCTTGCCATAGCAATCAGGCAAGAGAAAGAAATCAAAGGGATACAGATTGGAAGGGAAGAAGTCAAGCTCTCACTATTTGCAGATGATATGACAGTATACACAGAAAAACCTAAGGAATCCAGCAGAAAATTACTGGAAGTTATTAAACAATATAGCAAGGTATCAGGCTACAAAATCAATGTACAAAAATCAGTGGCATTTCCTTATGCAAACACTAAATATGAAGAAGAAGACATCCAGAAACCACTCCCATTTACTGTTTCAGCAAAATCAATCAAATACCTAGAAATAAAGTTGACCAAAGAAGTGAAAGACTTGTATGCTGAAAACTATGAGTCGCTACTCAAGGAAATATAAACTGATACCAAGAAATGGAAAGATATCCCATGCTCATGGATTGGAAGAATAAATATCATCACAATGAATATTCTCCCCAGAGCCATATACAAATTTAATGCAATACCCATGAAAGTTCTACCAAGCTTCTTTAAGAGAATAGAACAAACACTACAATCATTTATCTGGAACCTGAAAACACCTAGAATTGCCAAAACCATCTTGAGGAAAAGAAACAGAAATGGAGGCATCACACTCCCAGACCTTAAACAATATTATAAAGCCATCATCATCAAAACAGCATGGTACTGGAACAAAAATAGGCACACAGACCAGTGGAACAGAATTGAAAGCCCAGAAGTAAATCCCAACACCTATGGGCATCTAATCTTTGATAAGGGGGCCCAAAGGATTAAATGGAAAAAGGAGGCTCTCTTCAATAAATGGTGTTGGTAAAACTGGGTTATAACATGCAGAAGAATGAAATTGAACCACTTTATCTCACCAGAAACAAAAATCAACTCCAAATGGATCAAAGACCTAGATGTCAGACCAGAAACAATCAAATACTTAGAGGAAAACATTGGTAAAACATTTTCCCACCTACACCTCAAGGACATCTTTGATGAATCAAACCCAATTGCAAGGAAGACTAAAGCAGAAACAAACCAGTGGGACTACATCAAATTGAAAAGCTTCTGCACATCCAAAGAAACTATTAAATAAACAGAGAGACCCCTCACAGAATGGGAGAAGATCTTCACATGGCATACATCAGACAAGAAACTAATCACCAAAATATATAAAGAGCTCAGCAAACTTAGCACCACAAAAGCAAATGACCCCATCCAAAAATGGGCAGAGGATATGAACAAAACATTCACCTCAGAGGAGATCCAAAAGGCTAACAAACATATGAACAACTGTTCTAGGTCACTGATTGTCAGAGAAATGCAAATTAAGACAACACTAAGATACCACCTCACTCCTGTAAGAATGGCATACATCAAAAAGGACAGCAGCAACAAATGCTGGAGAGGATGTGGGGACAGAGGAACCCTTTTACATTGCTGGTGGGAATGTAAATTGGTACAGCCTCTGTGGAGAGCAGTCTGGAAAGCTCTCAGAAGGCTAGACATGGACCTTCCATATGATCCAGTAATTTGTCTCGTGGGGTTATACCCCAAGGACTCCATAACACCCAACCAAAAAGAGGTGTGTATGTTCATAGCAGCACAATTCATAATAGCTAAAACCTGGAAGCAACCCAGGTCCCCAACAACAGATGAGTGGCTGAGAAAGCTGTGGTATATATGCACAATGGAATACTATGCAGCTATCAAGAACAATGAACCCACCTTCTCTGACCCATCTTAGATAGAGCTATAAGGAATTATGTTAAGTGAGCTAAGTCGGAAAGATAAAGATGAGTATGGGATGATCCCACTCATCAACAGAAGTTGAGTAAGAAGATCTGAAAGCGAAACTAAAAGCAGGACCTGACCAAATTGTAAGTAGGACACCAAAGTAAAAACCCTGTGGTGAGGGGTAGACATGCAGCTTCCTGGGCCAGTGGGGGGTGGGAGTGGGTGGGAGGGATGGGTCACAGTCTTTTGGTGGTGGGAATGGTGTTTATGTACACTCCTAGTAAAATGTAGTCATATAAATCACTAGTTAATTAATATGAGAGGGGGAAAATTAACTGTATGTCTCAAAGTTTTTCAAAACACAAACTGAATCTTTTCAATATATAGGCTGTGTAATTGATGAAGGCTCTCTCAAAAGCCTAGACCAAGTAGATCAGAAGCAACCAATAGCACAGCTATCTACAAGATACTGGGTACTGTACAGCAAACCATAACAAAAGGAGTTTTCAAAGTTAACCCAATTACCAAATAATGTGAGGATAACATTAACTATCGATTGTCTTTTTGAACCCTAAGACAGCAGGAACCTCACATCTCCACTATAGAGCCTCTACTTCCCCCAGTCCTGGAACCATTGGATAGGGCCCACTTTCCCGTATCCCTCTCCCAATCCATATCAAATAATACTGCATTTGCCAATCAAAACCTAACCAACACAATGATTGCCACCTCAACATGCTTCACTTCAGACTGTGTCCAGAGACTTCACGTGTGGAATGACAACCCTTCAACTTCATTACTCGGGTGAGACCTTTCCTTTCATAGTATACTCTAATTTCATCTCAAGTGGTTCACTTTCTAACAAAGTCCCAAAACCTAGATATATACCAGTTTCTGTGAGAGAGAACTTATGTTCACACGTATCCATAAACTACTGCAAAATATATACCTGAAAGCAGAAGTACACTAGAGTTTGCAGTGAGTATCCCCCTAACACTTCCTCTCCACTCTTCCAAGCTTTGGGTCCATGATAGCTCAACAATTTGTTTGGCTATGTATGTTTTTTTTTTATATTATTCTTTTTTAAAATATTTATTTATTTATTTATTTTTGCCCTTGTTGTTTTATTTTTGTAGTCATTATTGTTGTTGTTATTGATGCCTTCGTTGTTGGATAGGACAGAGAGAAATGGAGAGAGGAGGGGGAGACAGAGAGAGAGTCGCTTGTGAAGCGACTCCCCTGCAGGTGGGGAGCCAGGGGCTTGAACCGTTGGCTTTGTATGTTAACTCTCTTTTCAGCCACCAGGTTCCAGATGCCATCAGGATGCTGGCCAGGCTTCCCTGGACTGAAGACCCCACCAATATGTCCTGGAGCTCCGCTTCCCCAGAGACACACCCTACTAGTGAAAGAGAGAGGCAGACTGAGAGTATGGAGCGACCAGTCAAAGCCCATGTTCAGCAGGGAAGCAATTACAGAAGCCAGACCTTCTACCTTCTGCAACCCACAATGACCCTGGGTCCATGCTCCCAGAGGGATAGAGAATGGGAAAGGTATCAGGGGAGGGGGTTGGAAATGGAGATTGGGTGGTGGGAATTGTGTGGAATTTTACCCCTCCTACCCTATGGTTTTGTTAATTAATCCTTTCTTAAATAAAAAAAAAGATGCTGGTTATTTAAAAGAGATATTTTATTTCTGACCAACACCATAGTAGACAGAATGGAAACCAAGGCCTTTCCCAGGAAATGACTAAAGTTTAGATTTTTTTTCCTAAAGTTTATATTTTTATTGAATCTTTCTGACTTTCAAATATTGATATTCAATTTTAAGACTATATTTCTTTAAACCGTAGTCAATGAATTGGTTCAAATTAAACTACTTGCCAACCTTGTGTCTAAATATTCTTTTTGCCTCAAGCTCTCCTTCCATTAGTTGTTCCTTTAATTCCTCTAATTCCTCTCAGAGAAGTACCCTGTTCTTAGTAAGAGTGTTTCATAAGGTATCTGAAAATATGCCCAGTCAGTAGTAGTTCTTGATCTGTGACATGGCAACCGCATTTCTCAGAGAGAGTGATTCTTATCTTAAGAGGAAGAGATCTCACCTAAATGTATTGTTTTATATTGTAAATTAATATTCTATCAGTTTCTAGTTAAACATCCTTTTTCTTAATTTTTTTTATTTTATTATCTTGATTTATTGGATAGAGACAACCAGAAATCAAGAGGGTGATAGAGAGGGAGAGAGATAGAGAGACACCTGAAGCCCTGCTTCACCATTCACAAAGCTTTCCTCCTGCAGGTGGGGACTGGGGGCTTGAACCTGGGTCCTTGCACATTATAATACGTGCACTCAATCAGGTACTCCACCACCTGGCCCCAATTTATTTCTTTTTAAAAATTTTAAATTATCTTTATTTATTATGTAGAGGCAGCCAGGAATTGAGAGGGTAGAGGAAGAGAGAAAGAGAGACACCTGCAGCACTGCTTCACCACTCGCAAGCTTTCCCCCCTGCAGGTGGGGACTGGAGGCTCGAGCCAGGGTCTTTGCACATTGTAACATATGCACTCAATCAGGTGAGTCACCACCCAGCCCCCCAGTTAAGCATTCTTCTCAACACTTTTTTACCTTTTTTAATTTTTCCTTACATAGGAGTCCTTTACACATAGTTTAAGCTCTGTTCTAAGAAAAAAAAAAAAAAAATATATATATATATATATATATATATATATATGCAGTGGCAGGGATCAAATCCAAATACACACATAAGCATCACCACTAAACATATCCCTAATCAGCCATTTTCCTTCCTTTTAGGATGAGATAGATAGTGAGACAGAAATGATAGATAGATGATGATAGATAGATAGATAGATAGATAGATAGATAGATAGATAGATGATAGATAGATGCTGCTCCACCATTTATGGCTTTCTTACTGCCTCCATTTGGTTTCAGGAGTTGAACTGAGAGCTTCACACATATGTGAGTTAGGTGTTCTACCACTGAATGATTAATATTTCTTTGCTCCAGTCCTAAGATCTTTTAATTTAAGATAAAAAGCAAGTTTCGAGCCACTTATACACATTTCCTTTTATATTTTTCTATTATCATTTACCTTTATGAGAAGAGTTAAAGTGAGTAGTGGAGAGCCCAGAATACCCTGCCAGCAAACCATGAATTTAGAATTGGATATAAATGCCCCATAAAATGTCTGTCCAACACATTGCAGCAATCCTGGCTCCTGGTGCCCTTGACTCATCCATCATTTTTCAGCAATTGTGTAGTCACGGTTGATTAAACTAGACAAATATGCCTAGGGACATTAGACACATCTGCCCAGCACCCATTTAAGTCAATAATTAGCTTAAGACTGTTCTCCTTTTGAGGTGAAAGAGAAAAAGATTTAGTGACATGATTGGAAAAAAATAGATCTCCTTACTTTATTGTATCTATATGGACACAATGGACAGGGTGACCTGGGAGGTTATAGCAATCTTTCCTACAACTCACAAGCTAATATAAACAGTAGATACATTTGAAGAACTCCCCTACATGTATATTTAGGAAATGTAAGTGAGGCATAGAAAAACAGAAAGCAGTGGCTGTGCCTCCTTTGAGATTGAAAGACCACCCTGGTCTCATTGGAAACAGCAGGTCAAGGGCTATCACTTGGCTGTTAATTGGTGTCTGTGTCTGGGTTTAGGACAGCAATTTGTAAGATGGCAGCCACTTGATGTTTTCAATCCAGTGAAGAAAATTTTAGTTCAACTAGTCATGCCTTTTTTGTTAGTTCGTTTTATTTTGTTTTTATTTTTTTGAGTTGTACCATTGCTGCATTTGCAAGAAATGGCAAATATAAGAGGGTGGATTTTAGTGAAATTGCAGCAGAAATGCATTTTTAATAGAGAACCACATGCCTGTTTCATTAACTTTGTTTTGCACTGAGTGTGAGCTACTGTGAGACCAACCTTATTTTACATTTCTCTGTGAGCGGAGACACTCACTAAACTTACTTGCATCTGAATTGAAGATATTGCCACAGATCTTGGGAGGAGAAACAAAGACAGTTAAGCTAAACAAAACATATGATTTAGTGAGAATGAATTCTGACTCACACAAACAGCACTTAGTTGTCATCTACAAGGACAATTTCCCCAGAACACTGAATTTTTCAAAAATGAGTTCTTGATAATTATTTCTTTTTGGATAGCTTGTTCCTTTAGTTTAAGTAGTCATATTTTCCCCCTTGGAAAAAAATATTAACAGATAAATGTTAACAAATGTATTATGAGCATAACTTCCTATATGATTTTTTGAGAGTCAGTGACAAACTTTAAGGGAAAACTTGTTTCTCAGAGGATTTTGATGGTTTTTTTTTTTTTTTTTTTTTTGTTTCAGTCTCTCACATTCTACAGGGCTATGTCCCCATTAGGGGTTCAGTTCTTCTTCTAGCATTTGCAGGGGTTCAGTAATCTCTACCATCTAACACTATCTTAGTTCAGATTTAATCAGCAGCAGACATCCACGAGAAGAAATGAAGGGTTATCAGCCCCCTCCTTTTGCCCTCCCATTAATGAAATATTCACCAAGAAAACAGTGCCAGAATTCAAACAAACAGTATTGACCATAGTCTTGCCCCACTTCTAACCTCCTGTGATCTTTGGCTTCTGTTCAGTAATTGTATTTATTTTGATTTCATTAAAAACGTGAGAGATGGAATTTCACTTAAGCTTGAAGTTCAAAGATTTATAACCCAGATATAAAAGAGAGAGGGAGGGTTTGATTAGAAACCATGACTTACTTAGGATGTTCCCCTTGAAGTGGGCTAACAATATCCCTCTCATTTTCTCAGCAATTTGGAGAAATATTGAGAACACACTATCAAACACAGTTTTCTGTTCTGATCTGTAGTTGTCATCATCATCACTGGGACTTCCCTGCTCTAGGTTACCTTTTTCAGATACAAGAAAAGAGACATAAACATAGTTAGAGGGAAATTCTGGGTGGGGAGGGGGAGATGAGTGTTATCCCATAACACCATGTAAAATACTTTCCAAAATTCCAAGAGGAGATGAAAAAAAAGTCAAGTTTTAGAAAAATTGCGATGTACTTAAAGATGGCAACAAAATTAAAAGGAATCAAATTTCTGTGATTTAGGAGTTCTCCTTTAGCTTAGCTATAAGCATATTTGATTGCTAAGTTACAAAGACAACTGAGAAGAGCTGAGAGGAGGCTCCTGACAAGTCTTACACGAACAGGACCAAGGAAAAAGATGACCTTATTGATATGGATTAAATACATGGATTAAAGATGCTTAGCCTCTCCAACATATATTGAAGTGGGGATGCACCCTGAGGAAGCAGTATGTCTCCCAAAGCTGATGAAGCCCAGTGAATTAAATATTGCTAGTTAATGCTTCAGACATCTTGACACCCTCAGTTTCCCACAGTGTCTGGCTCAGAGGGGTACTTGATAACATTTTCCAGCAGATAATGCATTGCAGATGACTTCCAAGGCAACTGAATTGCCAAGACATTTATCTAGGCCAGAGTGTTTTCTCAATAAAAACAGTGGATTTAAATTTTCACATCTTCTCCTTTTATGGAAGTCTCACAAACTAGATAATAACCACTCAGTATTTCAGCTACTGTTATAGGTTTTATTTTTCTCCTTTTTTACGTCTTTTCACTATAAATTGAAAGTAAAGTCTCTAAAGGTTAGCCTTGGTGATTTTTTTTTTCCACTCTCTCTTTTAATGACTGCTGAGACTGACTCTGACATCCAGCATGGATGGGGATTGTTTATCATTTCCTCTCTCTCTCTCTCTTTTTTTTTTTAATTTTCATCAGATGAGGACAATAAAAAAAAAGGGTCCTTAATTGTCCATAGCTGGCATTGGAAGTAGCACTAGGTTATGGCCATATACTAATATGTTCCATATTAGAGTGATGAGCTACTTTAAAGCTTACTACTTGTGTGAGGGGTAAACAATGGTGTCATGACAATTTGCAGAGATTATCAATGCTTTCACCCCATGAAACCTTCTAAATTTGAATTCACAGTGTTTAGCCACAGAAAAATGACCCTATTGTTTTTTGCTTGTTTTTTCTTATTTTCTCTCCTGAATCATGTCCAAAGTTATTTCACTATCCCTCCCATGTAAGACTTTATAAAGATTTAGATTCAAAGGCTGACACTTAGTGATCAGATATAAACATATTTTTAAAAGATAGCACGTGAGTATGAAAAAAAATTAAAAATAAAAGTGGCTCCTCACAGATTTGAATGGACTTTGTATTTTATTAGCAATATTAAATTGTTCCCATGGTTCAAGGAAAGAGAACAGTGGCGCAGCTGACTTCCATGACTGAGACACTAAGAGGTCCTCAACTGATGCTTGGTTCCAACATAAGCCAGAGATGAGTAGTGTTTGACATGAAAAAAATCTCAATAAACCCAAAATAATATGTTTTAAAATAGCTATGAAAATCATTATTTCCAGGAAAAGATAAATTACCAATACTCACTAAAGGAACATAAATCTTCAATAGTTATAATCGATTTAAGGTTGAACTCATAGTATTTAGCTCCAGAGAAATGAACCCATTGCAAAATGTCTCTGGTGATAGCATTGCTGATTTTTCCTGAAGTACACAAATTCCAAAAATCTTTGCAATATATACAGATAAATTGTTTCTGAAGTCATTTCCCATGATAACATTAAAGTGGTATCTAAATATGAAAATACTAAATCAGATAAAAACAAGGCAATGTTTCTATACTACAGAGAAACAAAAAGAGCTCAGTGGTACATTAGAGATTAACAGTCCAAATCTAAATTCAGGAATGAATTGCTAGCATGCTAAAAATCAGTGCATCTGGAGCCTACGTAAAATAAATTGGAGAAAGAAAAGTTGATAATGTTCACTTTTTTTTAAGCATCAAAGGGTTTTCTTAAATTTTGAACATAAAATACTAAGAAAATTATTGTGATAAATTAGCAATGAGGATGACATGAAGCATCTGATAAAATTCAGTAGAGAATAGAATTTATGATGGTGAGATTCTTTTTTTTTTCTTTTGATGGTGAAATTCTTGACACTTGGTTTTGTTTTGCTTTCTTACCACCAGTGTTGTAGCTTGAACTATGAATCCACCACTCCTGATGTCCTTTTCTTTTCTTTCTTTCTTTTTTTTTATTTGATAGGACAAAGACAAATTTAGAGAGAAGGGTGGGCAAGAGAGAGAGAGAGAGACCTGCAGAACCTGCTTCCGCACTCATGGAGATGAAGGGGGAAGGGGGCTTGAACCAGGGTTCCTCAGAATGATAATTTGTGAGCTTAACCAGGCGTACCTCCTAATACATTGCTTTTTAAAGCATATGCAATATAATATTATATGGCATCTTCTTGGTCATTCATTCCACTAGACAATTATATGGCTACAGGAATAGGAAAATACCAGTCACTAAGCAAATAAGTTTCTGGTATCCTAACATTAGGATATTATACACACTCTATCTAGCCCTTTTTCCATTCAGTAAAAAGGCAAAGAAAATAAAAAGTGTCAAATCATTTTTTACTCTGTTGTGGAGTTGTCTCTCCTCCAATTCAGATGTTAAAATTATAATACTAGTATTTTAGAATTTAACTGTAGTTGGAAATAAGAATTTTAAAAAGGTGATTAAGTTAAAAGTGGAAACATTAGGAGTCTAATTCAATGTGACTGGTTTCCTTATGAAAAAAATGTCAGGATATACAGAAGGTTTACAAAACCTGTATATACAGAGGTCACCAAATGAAACAACTACAAGAAGGGCAACCGAAAGTCAATAAGAAAGGTTTCAGGAAAAATAAATACAGAAATAACAACATTCTTGAAGCCTTGATCTTGAAATTTGTGTCCTCAAAAATGTGAGAAATAAATTTCAGTGCTTTAAATATAAGATGATCCCATTCATAGACAAAAATTAAAAGAAGAAGAAGGAGAAGGAGAAGGAGAAGGAGGAGGAGGAGGAGGAGGAGGAGGAGGAGGAGGAGGAGGAGGAGGAGGAGGAGGAGAGAAGGGAAAACACAAAACAGAGCCTGGACTGGATTTGATGTATTACACCAAAGTAAAAGACTCTGGTGTGTGGGGGAGGGCTCAGGTCGTGAAACATGATGGCAAAGGAGGACCTGGCAGGGGGGTAAGATTGTTATGTGGAAAACTGAGAGAAGTTACACATGTATCAACTGTTGTATTTTGCTGTCAACTGTAAACCATTAACCCGCCCAATAAAGTTAAAATTAAATAAAAATAAATTTCAATGATTTAAGGCACCAAGACAATGACATTTTGTTATGACAGTCCTACCACACTATCGTATCTTTTTGTTTTCTTCCTTCACCTCACTACATATTTTCAAGGCCCTATGACCTTTACTACATTTGCAGAGTTCACAATGGTAATGCCATGTCTCCCTGATCCAGTCTAGTGCACAGACACCGAACAACACAAAAGTGTGAACCTTTTAGAAACCCTAATAAATTGCAAAAATGTCTCATCAGTCTGGATTAGTCCCAACATAAAACTGATGCTACAAATTGAAGATCATCTCACTGATCCAAGTGGATGGGGAAACA